>NC_091295.1:2446300-2498800 GCF_038502225.1 Cherax quadricarinatus
GGAATCTCTTGACCATGTCTGCATGCTTTAAGGTCTCCAAACTGCGGCCCATGAGCCATATGCGGCCCACCACAGGATTTATGCGGCCCACAGCAACTTGAAAAATTTATAAATAGTACAACAATAAATACTCATTTTAAATCACTTAAAGTTAAGGATTTTGTTGTTTGTAACAATTTATATGCCCACATTTGTTCAAATTTTAAATGTGATTTTTTCATTCTTCAGATAAACCCTTCAGTTATGGAAGGAAAAAAAGAACAGTGGGGGTGACCAACACTTGTGTGTCGTGTACCAATAAACTGTCGTAGTTAGTACAATGTACGTCGGTACTATGAGACCAAACGTAAACTAAGTTATTCACAGTTCACAGGAACACAGCGTTAGGAAAATTTTGAATCAATGTAACTCAGGTTGCTTTCCCAACAAGGTTTTTCACGCAGAAAACAACTGAAGTTTTAACTAGGACAGAGTTACAAAATAACTTATGTGTTAATTAAAAGAGAAAAGTGTTTCACCGCTGGAGATGTGATCACAGAGTCTATGATGGAAGCAACGGCAGAGTTATGCCCAGAAAAAACAACAAATCTGTTTAAAATCTCCATTCTTGCGCCAAATACTGTTGCTCGTGCAGACAAAGCACGAAATTTACAGTTTGATTCTGTCGCACTTGATGAATCGCATGATGTGACACATGACAACATACATCCGTGGCGATGACAATGAATTTAATGTCACACAAGAATTAGAATCAGTGAGCAGCATGATCGACACAGCGACCGGAGAAGATACCTTCATATAAGTGCAAAAAAGTGTATTAGGATATAATCTGGAGTGGATTATTATGTAATCTTGGGGGAGCGCTAAACTAGTAGGATTAAACAGAGCATTGGGGGGGATGGAAAGTATTCAGGCTTAATTCAGGGAACTGGAGCACAGATCCAATTCCCTAGATCAAGAGCCCCTCACCAGCTTCAGCGGACCTCCCTTGAAGGGACCTGGAGTGGAATGGTGGAACGTTTGATAGATAATTAATGGAGGGAAGAACATGTCTGGGGTGAAGAAATATTTGGTGGAACAAATCACAAAAGTTTGTGAGGATGGTGGAGTCTGAGAGGCCATGTTTGTGCATTGTGTTATCCATCAGTAACACTGTGTTATCCATCAGTAACACTGTGTTATCCATCAGTAACACTGTGTTATCCATCAGTAACACTGTGTTATCCATCAGTAACACTGTGTTATCCATCAGTAACACTGTGTTATCCATCAGTAACACTGTGTTATCCATCAGTAACACTGTGTTATCCATCAGCAACACTGTGTTATCCATCAGTAACACTGTGTTATCCATCAGTAACACTGTGTTATCCATCAGTAACACTGTGTTATCCATCAGTAACACTGTGTTATCCATCAGTAACACTGTGTTATCCATCAGTAACACTGTGTTATCCATCAGTAACACTGTGTTATCCATCAGTAACACTGTGTTATCCATCAGTAACACTGTGTTATCCATCAGCAACACTGTGTTATCCATCAGTAACACTGTGTTATCCATCAGTAACACTGTGTTATCCATCAGTAACACTGTGTTATCCATCAGTAACACTGTGTTATCCATCAGTAACACTGTGTTATCCATCAGTAACACTGTGTTATCCATCAGCAACACTGTGTTATCCATCAGTAACACTGTGTTATCCATCAGTAACACTGTGTTATCCATCAGTAACACTGTGTTATCCATCAGTAACACTGTGTTATCCATCAGTAACACTGTGTTATCCATCAGTAACACTGTGTTATCCATCAGTAACACTGTGTTATCCATCAGTTACACTGTGTTATCCATCAGCAACACTGTGTTATCCATCAGTAACACTGTGTTATCCATCAGTAACACTGTGTTATCCATCAGTAACACTGTGTTATCCATCAGCAACACTGTGTTATCCATCCTGACATCTGTTGTTTCAACAGTGAAGTTCATTTGACTTGACGAACTTAATCATCGACAGTTCCATGATTTAGTTCCGGGATTTTCCTTGTCCTTGGAGGCAAAGAGGGGAATGTATGAGAGTATAGTTTTACCAACGCTCTTATATGGGTGTGAAGCGTGGGTGATGAATGTTGCAGCGAGGAGAAGGCTGGAGGCAGTGGAGATGTCATGTCTGAGGGCAATGTGTGGTGTGAATATAATGCAGAGAATTCGTAGTTTGGAAGTTAGGAGGAGGTGCGGGATTACCAAAACTGTTGTCCAGAGGGCTGAGGAAGGGTTGTTGAGGTGGTTCGGACATGTAGAGAGAATGGAGCGAAACAGAGTGACTTCAAGAGTGTATCAATCTGTAGTAGAAGGAAGGCGAGGTAGGGGTCGGCCTAGGAAAGGTTGGAGGGAGGAGGAAAAGGAGGTTTTGTGTGCTAGGGGCTTGGACTTCCAGCAGGCATGCGTGAGCATATTTGATAGGAGTGAATGGAGACAAATGGTTTTTAATACTTGACGTGCTGTTGGACTGTGAGCAAAGTAACATTTATGAAGAGATTCAGGGAAACCGGCAGGCCGGACTTGAGTCCTGGAGATGGGAAGTACAGTGCCTGCACTCTGAAGGAGGGGTGTTAATGTTGCAGTTTAAAAACTGTAGTGTAAAGCACCCTTCCGGCAAGACAGTGATGGAGTGAATGATGGTGAAAGTTTTTCTTTTTCGGGCCACCCTGCCTTGGTGGGAACCAGCCAGTGTGATAAAAAAAAAATCTGGAACTATTTCTGAGTTCGTTGACTCGCCTTATTATATATCAGTTCGATGGCTTAGTTGTGGAAATTTTCTATCAGGTTCTTCCAGCTCAGAAAGGAAACTGATTCACATGTCACAGAGAAGAATCAACATAAACCACTTTTATCAATCATTGACTGACTTGGGAAACTGACATTTTTTGGAGACGTAACAAGTCATATGAATCAAATGATTCTGAAGTTGCAAGTTGAAACAGATTTGATGTCAGGTCAAGGCATTCAGGACAAAACTGATCCTGTCTGAAACTCAGGGAAAGTTTCTAACTTGGCACGTTTCTCAGGTTGCAAAAAAACTCCATGAAGAAAGTGAAGCAGAATTTCCTTCTTGAAACAGAATTTATGAATGACTTCCAGAAACAATTTCGGAAACGATTTCTTAATCTTGATGGAAAAACAGATGAAATAAAGCCGTTTCAAAATTCATTTGACTACAGCACTGAAACTCTCTCAAGTTTCAAATGAAATTATTGATCATCAATCAGATGACTTGATGACAGAAAAATATAATGAAACAAATCTGATCCAGTTTTATTAATCTTCACAGTCTGAACAATTTCCAAACAATTTCCTTGTGAATTTATATCAGTTTTTGACACAACGTACCTTTGTCAACAAATATTTTCAAATGTGAAGTTTGTCAAGTCGAAACATCGCACAAATTTGACTGAGAATTGGAAGTCCACACTAATACTCGGCTCCTGAAGCCGGACTCGTAACTTCAGTAATATTTTGAAAATTATGAAACAGTTAAATCATTCCCATTAATCTTCTGCAAATTAATCTTGTGTAAATTTTTTTTTCATTTGCATTTCAGTAATTCATTATACTGTCAGAACATTGACTTATGTTTCACGTTGTTACTCATTATATATCACGTCTGTGTAAACACGGCACTGTATCATGTCTCAGTGTAAACACGGCACTGTATCATGTCTCAGTGTAAACACGGCACTGTATCATGTCTCAGTGTACACACAGTACTGTATCATGTCTCAGTGTACACACAGTATTGTATCATGTCTCAGTGTACACACAGTATTGTATCATGTCTCAGTGTACACACAGTATTGTATCATGTCTCAGTGTACACACGGCACTGTATCATGTCTCAGTGTAAACACGGCACTGTATCATGTCTCAGTGTAAACACAGTATTGTATCATGTCTCAGTGTAAACACGGCACTGTATCATGTCTCAGTGTACACACAGTATTGTATCATGTCTCAGTGTAAACACGGCACTGTATCATGTCTCAGTGTACATACAGTACTGTATCATGTCTCAGTGTAAACACAGTATTGTATCATGTCTCAGTGTAAACACGGCACTGTATCATGTCTCAGTGTAAACACAGTATTGTATCATGTCTCAGTGTAAACACGGCACTGTATCATGTCTCAGTGTAAACACGGCACTGTATCATGTCTCAGTGTAAACACGGCACTGTATCATGTCTCAGTGTACACACAGTACTGTATCATGTCTCAGTGTACACACAGTATTGTATCATGTCTCAGTGTACACACAGTATTGTATCATGTCTCAGTGTACACACAGTATTGTATCATGTCTCAGTGTACACACGGCACTGTATCATGTCTCAGTGTAAACACGGCACTGTATCATGTCTCAGTGTAAACACAGTATTGTATCATGTCTCAGTGTAAACACGGCACTGTATCATGTCTCAGTGTACACACAGTATTGTATCATGTCTCAGTGTAAACACGGCACTGTATCATGTCTCAGTGTACATACAGTACTGTATCATGTCTCAGTGTAAACACAGTATTGTATCATGTCTCAGTGTAAACACGGCACTGTATCATGTCTCAGTGTAAACACAGTATTGTATCATGTCTCAGTGTAAACACGGCACTGTATCATGTCTCAGTGTACACACAGTATTGTATCATGTCTCAGTGTAAACACGGCACTGTATCATGTCTCAGTGTACATACAGTACTGTATCATGTCTCAGTGTAAACACAGTATTGTATCATGTCTCAGTGTAAACACGGCACTGTATCATGTCTCAGTGTACATACAGTACTGTATCATGTCTCAGTGTAAACACAGTATTGTATCATGTCTCAGTGTAAACACAGTATTGTATCATGTCTCAGTGTACATACAGTACTGTATCATGTCTCAGTGTAAACACAGTATTGTATCATGTCTCAGTGTAAACACAGTATTGTATCATGTCTCAGTGTAAACACGGCACTGTATCATGTCTCAGTGTAAACACAGTATTGTATCATGTCTCAGTGTAAACACAGTATTGTATCATGTCTCAGTGTACACACAGTATTGTATCATGTCTCAGTGTAAACACAGTATTGTATCATGTCTCAGTGTAAACACAGTATTGTATCATGTCTCAGTGTAAACACAGTATTGTATCATGTCTCAGTGTAAACACAGTACTGTATCATGTCTCAGTGTAAACACAGTACTGTATCATGTCTCAGTGTAAACACAGTACTGTATCATGTCTCAGTGTAAACACAATATTGTATCATGTCTCAGTGTACACACAGTATTGTATCATGTCTCAGTGTACACACAGTATTGTATCATGTCTCAGTGTACACACAGTATTGTATCATGTCTCAGTGTAAACACATTATTGTATCATGTCTCAGTGTAAATACAGTATTGTATCATGTCTCAGTGTACACACAGTATTGTATCATGTCTCAGTATAAACACAGTATTGTATCATGTCTCAGTGTACACACAGTATTGTATCATGCCTAAGTGTAAATACAGTATTGTATCATGTCTCAGTGTAAACACAATATTGTATCATGTCTCAGTGTAAACACAGTATTGTATCATGTCTCAGTGTAAACACAGTATTGTATCATGTCTCAGTGTAAACACATTATTGTATCGTGTCTCAGTGTAAATACAGTATTGTATCATGTCTCAGTGTAAACACAATATTGTATCATGTCTCAGTGTAAACACAGTACTGCATCATGTCTCAGTGTAAACACAGTATTGTATCATGTCTCAGTGTAAACACAGTACTGTATCATGTCTCTGTGTAAACACAGTATTGTATCATGTCTCAGTGTACACACAGTACTGTATCATGTCTCAGTGTAAACACAGTACTGTATCATGTCTCAGTGTACACACAGTATTGTATCATGTCTCAGTGTAAACACAGTATTGTATCATGTCTCAGTGTAAACACAGTATTGTATCATGTCTCAGTGTAAACACAGTATTGTATCATGTCTCAGTGTAAACACAGTACTGTATCATGTCTCAGTGTAAACACAGTATTGTATCATGTCTCAGTGTACACACAGTACTGTATCATGTCTCAGTGTAAACACAGTATTGTATCATGTCTCAGTGTACACACAGTATTATATCATTCATTTATGTTTATTTATAAGACATATTTTTCTTTAACTTGAGATAATATATAAAATATACAATGTTGCCTTCGTACCGTAAAGTTTGGAGACGCTTCTTGATATATCAAACGAGAGTAGAATGAAATTAGTTCTAAGCTTGTTATACCAATGTATATCCTCGCACCATGAAAGGTGTCTAGTTCTACTGGGTGCATGATGTTTATAGTATTATTTGGTCCAATGCTTACAAGCATCCTGAATTTTGACTTCTCACTAGACAGGCTAAAACAACAATGGTTCGATCCCCAGCTGGCCAAAGTGTGTAATCTCATATGTATGCATGTATATATATATATATATATATATATATATATATATATATATATATATATATATATATATATATATATATATATATATATATATATATGTCGTGCCGAATATGTAAAACTGGTCAATTAGCAAGAACTCATTTAAAATTAAGTCCTTTCTAAAATTTTCTCTTATACGTTTAAAGATATATTTTTTTCATTAATGTTAATGTAAAAATTTTTAATTCTGCACCAAAAGAATCTTAGAAAACTTACCTAACCTTATTATAACAAGAACAATTTATTTTAGCCTAACCCAACTAAATATATTTTAGATTTGTTTACAATAATTTAATACTAAACAAACACAGTGAAATATATTTTTTTCGTTAGGTTCAGAATGATTTTGGCGAAATTATTGCATACACAAATTTTCACTTGTCCTATATGGCAAGATGAGCGTTGCTATTTAAGCCAAGATCGCAAGTTCTGCCTATTCGGCACGACATATATATATATATATATATATATATATATATATATATATATATATATATATATATATATATATATATATATATATATATATATACATTTAGTGAATTTTTAAGAAAACTGCTTATTATTAATAGTATATTTACTTGTAAATAGAAGTTTATTCTGGCGTCAGACGACACTTGAAACTTTAAGAGTGTTAGTGAAGAAAGTTAATTATGTCGAGGTGATGGCTGAGTAACACAGTCACGTCAACGTCACTTATTTCCACTGAAGTTATACACAATGTGGAAAATGTTAGCTCATTGGCTTTGATCCAAGGAAAAGGATCAAGAGACCAGAATAAAGACACGTCTTCCTGCTCCCTGGAACACAAACTCGGAGGTGATGACATTTGTTAAATATTTTATTACAATATCGTGTTCAGTTTATGGTCAGGAAATAGTGTGTGTGTGTGTGTGTGTTTGTGTGTGTGTGTGTGTGTGTGTGTGTGTGTGTGTACTCACCTATTTGTACTCACCTATATGTGGTTGCAGGGGTCGATTCATAGCTCCTGGCCCCGCCTCTTCGCTGATTGCTACGAGGTCCTCTCTCTCCCTGCCCCATGAGCTCTATCATACCTCGCCTTAAAACTATGTATGGTTCCTGCCTCCACTACGTCACTTTCTAGGCTATTCCACGGCCTGACTACTCTATGACTGAAGAAATACTTCCTAACATCCCTTTGATTCATCTGAGTCTTCAACTTCCAATTGTGACCTCTTGTGTCTGTGTCCCTTCTCTGGAATATCCCGTCTTTGTTCACCTTGTCTATTCCGCGCAGTATTTTATATGTCGTTATCATGTCTCCCCTGATCCTCCTGTCCTCCAGTGTCGTCCGATTTCCCTCAATCTTTCTTCGTAGGACATATCCCTGAGCTCCGGAACTTGCCTTGTTGCAAACCTTTGCACTTTCTCTAATTTCTTGACGTGTTTGACCAGGTGTGGGTTCCAAACTGGTGCTGCATACTCCAGTATGGGCATGATGTTCTCAGTGTACAGTGTCTTGAACGATTCCTTACTAAGGTATCGGAACGCAATTCTCAGGTTTGCCAGGCGACCGTATGCTGCAGCAATTATCTGGTTGATGTGTGCCTCCGGAGACATGCTCGTTGTTATGGTCACCCCAAGATCTTTCTCCTTGAGCGACGTTTGCAGTCCTTGGTCACCTAGTCTATACTCTGTCTGCGGTGTTCTTTGCCCTTCTCCGATCTTCATGAGTTTGCATTTGGCAGGGCTGAATTCAAGAAGCCAGTTGCTGAACCCCGTGTCCAGCCTGTCCAGGTCTCTTTGAAGTCCTGCCTGGTCCTCATCTGATTTAATTCTCCTCATTAACTTCACATCTGCGAACAGGGACACTTCTGAGTCTATCCCTTCCATCATGTCATTCACATATACCAGAAATAGCACTGGTCCTAGGACCGACCCCTGTGAGACCCCGCTCGTCACAGGTACCCACTGTGATACCTCATCCCGTACCATGACTCGTTGTTGCCTCCCTGTTAGGTATTCTCTGATCCATTTCAGTGCCCTTCCTGTTTTACGCGCCTGATCCTCTAGTTTCTGCATTAATCTCTTGTGAGGAACTGTGTCGATGGCCTTCTTGCAGTCCAAGAAAATGCAATCAACCCACCCCTCTCTTTCGTGTCGCACTTCTGTAACTTTGTCATAGAACTCCAGAAGGTTTGTGACACAGGATTTGCCTTCCATGAATCCGTGCTGGTTATCGTTTATAATCTTGTTCTGTTCCAGGTGCTCCACCACTCTCCTCCTGATAATCTTCTCGATGACTTTGCAAACTATACACGTCAATGACACTGGTCTGTAATTTAGTGCCCCTTTTCTGTCTTTTTTTTTTTAAATGGGAACTACATTTGCGGTCTTCCATACCTCAGGTAGTTGAGCAGTTTCAAGGGATGTGTTGAAGATTGTGGTTAATGGCACACACAGTATATCTGCTGCCTCCCTGAGGACCCATGGGGAGATGTCCGGTCCCATTGCCTTTGAGGTATCAAGGTCTCTTAGCAGCTTCTTCACCTCTTCCTCAGTTGTGTGCATATCGTCCAGCACTTGTTGGTCTATTCCCTGTTGGTGTCCCCCTCTGTCCTGTCTTCCCGGAGTCCTTCCTGTCTCCACTGTGAATACTTCCTTAAATCTCATGTTGAGCTCCTCGCATACCTCTTGATCGTTTCGTGTGAGTTCCCCACCTTCTTTCCTCAGTCTGATCACCTGGTTTTTGACTGTCGTCTTTCTCCTAATGTGGCTAAACAGCAGTTTCGGGTCAGACTTGGCTATCGATGTTATGTCATTTTCGTACTGTCACTGGGCCTCCCTCCTTATCTGTGCATATTCGTTTCTGGCTCTTCGACTGATCTCCTAGTTTTCCTGGGTCCTTTGCCATCTATACCTCTTCCATTCTCTAATGCACTTAGTTTTTAGCCTCCCTGCACCTTCGGGTAAACCAAGGACTCGCTTTGGTCTTCTCATTGTTTCTGTTGCCCTTGGGAACAAACCTTACCTCTGCCGCCTTGCATTTTGTTGTTACATATTCCATCATTTCATTTACTGACTTTCCTACCATTTCTCTGTCCCACAGCACCTCCCAGAGGAAGTTCCTCATACCTGTGTAGTGCCCCCTTTTATAGTTTGGCTTTTCCCCTTCGATTCCTGTTACCCTCTCCACTTGTAACTCTACTATGTAATCAAAACTCAGGACTACGTGGTCACTAGCTCCGAGGGGCCTCTCATATGTGATGTTATCAATGTCTGACCTACTCAGGGTGAACACAAGGTCCAGTCTTGGTGTGTGTGTGTGTGTGTGCTCACCTAGTTGAGGTTGCAGGGGTCGATTCCAAGCTCCTGGCCCCGCCTCTTCACTGGTCGCTACTAGGTCACTCCCTCTGAACCGTGAGCGTTATCATACCTCTGCTTAAAGCTATGCATGGATCCTGCCTCCACTACATTACTTCCCAAGCTATTCCACTTCCTGACTACTCTGTGGCTGAAGAAGTACTTCCTAACATCCCTGTGATTCATCTGTGTCTTCAGCTTCCAACTGTGTCCCCTTGTTACTGTGTCCAATCTCTGGAACATCCTGTCTTTGTCCACCTTGTCAATTCCTCTCAGTATTTTGTATGTCGTTATCATATATCCCCCCCTATCTCTCCTGTCCTCCAGTGTCGTCAGGTTGATTTCCCTTAACCTCTCCTCGTAGGACATAACCTCTTAGCTCTGGGACTAGTCTTGTTGCAAACCTTTGCACTTTCTCTAGTTTCTTTACGTGCTTGGCTAAGTACGGGTTCCAAACTGGTGCTGCATACTCCAATATGGGCCTAACGTACACGGTGTACAGGGTCCTGAATGATTCCTTATTAAGATGTCGGAATGCTGTTCTGAGGTTTGCTAGGCGCCCATATACTGCAGCAGTTATTTGGTTGATGTGCGCTTCAGGAGATGTGCCTGGTGTTATACTCACCCCAAGATCTTTTTCCTTGAGTGAGGTTTGTAGTCTCTGGCCCCTAGACTGTATTCCGTCTACGGTCTTCTTTGCCCTTCCCCAATCTTCATGACTTTGCACTTGGTGGGGTTGAACTCCAGGAACCAATTGCTGGACCAGGTCTGCAGCCTGTCCAGATCCCTTTGTAGTTCTGCCTGGTCTTCGATCGAATGAATTCTCATCAACTTCACGTCATCTGCAAACAGGGACACTTCGGAGTTGACTCCTTCCCTCATGTCGCTCACAAATACCAGAAACAGCACTGGTCCTAGGACTGACCCCTGTGGGACCCCGCTGGTCACAGGTGCCCACTCTGACACCTCGCCACGTACCATTACTCGCTGCTGTCTTCCTGACAAGTCTTCCCTGATCCATTGTAGTGCCTTCCCTGTTATCCCTGCTTGGTCCTCCAGTTTTTGCACTAATCTCTTGTGTGGAACTGTGTCAAACGCCTTCTTGCAGTCCAAGAAAATGCAATCCACCCGCCCCTCTCTCTCTTGTCTTACTGCTGTCACCATGTCATAGAACTCCAGTAGGTTTGTGACACAGGATTTCCAGTCCCTGAAACCATGTTGGCTGCTGTTGATAAGATCATTCCTTTCTAGGTGTTCCACCACTCTTCTCCTGATAATCTTCTCCATGACTTTGCATACTATACATGTTAGTGACACTGGTCTGTAGTTTAGTGTTTCATGTCTGTCTCCTTTTTTAAAGATTGGGACTACATTTGCTGTCTTCCATGTCTCAGGTAATCTCCCTGTTTCGATAGATGTATTGAATGTTGTTGTTAGGGGTACACATAGCGCCTCTGCTCGCTCTCTCTGGACCCATGGAGAGATGTTATCCGGCCCCATTGCCTTTGAGGTATCTAGCTCACTCAGAAGCCTCTTCACTTCTTCCTCGGTTGTGTGTACTGTGTCCAGCACTTGGTGGTGTACCCTACCTCTCCGTCCTTCTGGAGCCCCTTCTGTCTCCTCTGTGAACACTTCTTTGAATCTCTTGAGTTCCTCACATACTTCACGGTCATTTCTTGTTGTCTCTCCTCTTTCCTTCCTTAGCCTGATTACCTGGTCCTTGACTCTTGTTTTCGTCCTGATGTGGCTGTATAACAGCTTCGGGTCAGATTTGGCTTTCGCTGCTATGTCGTTTTCATATTGTCGTTGGGCCTCCCTTATCTGTGCATATTCATTTCTGGCTCTACGACTGCTCTCCTTATTCTCCTGGGTCCTTTGCCTTCTATATTTCTTCCATTCCCTAGCACACTTGGTTCTTGCCTCCCTGCACCTTTGGGTGAACCATGGGCTCATCCTGGCTTTTTCATTATTCCTGTTACCCAATGGGTACAAACCTCTCCTCAGCCTCCTTGCACATGGTTGTTACATATTCCATCATCTCATTAACTGGCTTCCCTGCCAGTTCTCTGTCCCACTGAACCCCGTTCAGGAAGTTCCTCATTCCCGTGTAGTCCCCTTTCTTGCAGTTTGGCTTCATTCGCCCTGGCCTTCCTGCTTTCCCCTCCACTTGTAGCTCTACTGTGTATTCGAAGCTTAAAACCACATGATCGCTGGCCCCAAGGGTTCTTTCATATGTGATGTCCTCAATATCTGCACTACTCAAGGTGAATATTAGGTCCAGTCTTGCTGGTTCATCCTCTCCTCTCTCTCTTGTAGTGTCCCTTACGTGTTGGCACATGAAGCTTTCCAGTACCACCTCCATCATCTTAGCCATCCATGTAACTTGGCCCCCATGTGGCTCCAAGTTCTTCCAATTGATTTCCTTGTGGTTAAAGTCACCCATGATCAGGAGCTTTGCCCTGCATGCATGAGCTCTTCTGGCCACTGCAGCTAGTGTGTCAACCATCGCTCTATTGCTCTCGTCATACTCTTGCCTTGGCCTCCTGCTGTTGTGTGGTGGGTTTTACTTCACTGCAATTACCACTTAGGGACCTCCAGAGTGAAGCGTTCCCGCTATGTAATCGCTTGCTTCTCCGCTGTCTCCTCTCTCCAGCTCATCAAAATTCCATCGGTTTTTGATCAGCAGTGCCACTCCTCCACCCCCTCTGTTCCCTTTGTCTTTCCTCAGGATCTGGTATCCCATTGGAAAGATGGCATCTGTTATCATACCTGTAAGCTTGGTTTCTTTGAGAGCTATGATGTCCGGTGATGCTTCTTTGACTCTTTTCGTGTGTGTGTGTGTGTGTGTGTGTGTGTGTGTGTGTGTGTGTGTGTGTGTGTGTGAGGGAGACAGAGTGTACAGAGTCATTAAAGTTATCTCTGTGATCATTCTGTAATAACCACAAGCACCTGGGTTTGAATCTCAGGTGAGAGGAGATTTATGACAAGTCTCTTTAAACCTGCTATCTCTCTTCATCTAGTAATTAAGAAGTACACAGGGAAGAGCTATAACCGTATGGGTCATGAAGCACCTGGGAAATGTTACATAATATTTTACCTAAGAAAGGGAGTGAAGCTTGTTGCGTGCGTCAAGTGTACAATCTGATGCACACGCCGCCAATCACGAGTACCGTGTATGTTTCTGTCGCGTGCAGGCACAAGGCAGAGCCATCTAGTGGTGACCTGCAGCCCTACGTCATCAGGAAACTGTTATATGTGGTGGGCTCTTCTGACTCGTCATGGTGAAATTGAGAGTCTACCTCGATTACTTCGTCTATGGTAATCGTTCTAGCTAACCAGACTCAGGTCGTTACCTGGCATACATCCCACTCTGACTTCTGACTCGCTCAGGTCACCAGCTAGTGATCTCTGACTCAGCTTGATACAGCCAAGTCAATCTGTGTAACCTCTGACTCAGGCTGTTGGCTTGTGTATATTCCATAGTGACCTCTGACCATTCTTAGTTTCAAGGTTGAGTGGTCAGAGTACTGGACCTGTTATACACGGTTTGACTCCCATCAGTTATGCTTATTCTTGGATATTTATTATGACTTGTGTTGTGTTTATGGACTATATGACTTTCATGGTAGTGAAAACACATGTACAGTGAAGTTATGGAACTGTGGGATGAGTCAGTTGGGTCACAGTTTCATTGATACAGCCAGGTGACACGTGATGATACAACCAAGTCACAGTTGTTTTTACAACCAAGTCACAGTTGTTGTTAATACAACCAAGTCACAGTTGTTGTTAATACAACCAAGTCACAGTTGTCTCGGTTCAGTCATCTTCCTGTAAGTTCGTTCTCTGGTGACTGGTTCCAGCATTTAGGCATATTCTCATACACCAGGTTAGAGTCTATGCCTGTTTTATATATATATATATATATATATATATATATATATATATATATATATATATATATATATATATATATATATATATATATATATATATATATATATATATATATATATATTATATATATATATATATATATATATATATATATATATATATATATATATATATATATATATTACTTATTTTTTATATTATCACACTGGCCGATTCCCACCAAGGCAGGGTGGCCCGAAAAAGAAAAACTTTCACCATCATTCACTCCATCACTGTCTTGCCAGAAGGGTGCTTTACACTACAGTTTTTAAACTGCAACATTAACACCCCTCCTTCAGAGTGCAGGCACTGTACTTCCCATCTCCAGGACTCAAGTCCGGCCTGCCGGTTTCCCTGAACCCCTTCATAAATGTTACTTTGCTCACACTCCAACAGCACGTCAAGTATTAAAAACCATTTGTCTCCATTCACTCCTATCAAACACGCTCACGCATGCCTGCTGGAAGTCCAAGCCCCTGGAACACAAAACCTCCTTTACCCCCTCCCTCCAACCTTTCCTAGGCCGACCCCTACCCCGCCTTCCTTCCACTACAGACTGATACACTCTTGAAGTCACTCTGTTTCGCTCCATTCTCTCTACATGTCCGAACCACCTCAACAACCCTTCCTCAGCGCTCTGGACAACAGTTTTGGTAATCCCGCACCTCCTCCTAACTTCCAAACTACGAATTCTCTGCATTATATTCACACCACACATTGCCCTCAGACATGACATCTCCACTGCCTCCAGCCTTCTCCTCGCTGCAACATTCATCACCCATGCTTCACACCCATATAAGAGCGTTGGTAAAACTATACTCTCATACATTCCCCTCTTTGCCTCCAAGGACAAAGTTCTTTGTCTCCACAGACTCCTAAGTGCACCACTCACCCTTTTCCCCTCATCAATTCTATGATTCACATCATCTTTCATAGACCCATCCGCTGACACGTCCACTCCCAAATATCTGAATACATTCACCTCCTCCATACTCTCTCCCTCCAATCTGATATCCAATCTTTCATCACCTAATCTTTTTGTTATCCTCATAACCTTACTCTTTCCTGCATTCACTTTTAATTTTCTTCTTTTGCACACCCTACCAAATTCATCCACCAATCTCTGCAACTTCTCTTCAGAATCTCCCAAGAGCACAGTGTCATCAGCAAAGAGCAACTGTGACAACTCCCACTTTATGTGTGATTCTTTATCTTTTAACTCCACGCCTCTTGCCAAGACCCTCGCATTCACTTCTCTTACAACCCCATCTATAAATATATTAAACAGCCACGGTGACATCACACATCCTTGTCTAAGGCCTACTTTTACTGGGAAATATAATATATATATATATATATATATATATATATATATATATATATATATATATATATATATATATATATATATATATATATATATAGAAAATATAGGGAGGTACCACCTCTAGAACTGTCCTAGGGACCCTCATCCTCAGAGAAAAGAATAAACTTGCTTTAGGGAAAACTCAAGGCTCTCCCTGAAGCTGTTTGAGAATTTTCTCCTACCACCCCTATATTTCAAGTAGGTTTTATTTAAAGACAAAATACATTGGCCAAACATTCACAAAAATACAACAGAAAGTAAAACAACATAGGTAACTCAGAGCTACATCTCGAATACTTCGTCCAGCTCCCCGGCGGTGGGCCACGTGACCAGAATGCTGCAGGCATTTCCTCTCTGGATCGCAACACTGAGTCTCTGAAAGAGGAAGCTGGTCGCCATGTGGTCCTTGGTTTCTATGATGAGCTTTTCACCCAGCTCTTTGAGGAACTTTAGAGCACACTTGCCCCATGCTCCAAGGGTCTCCGACCCTATTGGAATGAAGTTATAGCAAGGGGGAAGGTCTTCATATTTTCGGATCTTCTGAGTCTCCCTGTGGCTGGCAGCTCCACCCCCTTCCACTACGGAGTATGGGAAGTAGGTGTCTGCCAATGTGGCAGCACAGGTGTAGTCCCAGGCAATCTGCTTTCCAGGGTAGCATAGTGGCTCCATCAGGACGCTTTTGACTTCCATCAGACCTCTGTACTTGGGGTTCCCGTTGAGCTTGGCAACGGACTGTGACGAGGCTTCTCTTTATGATGTTGTTGACCTTCTCATGTCTGGCATACTTCCCTTCTGCTGTGTGACACACGAGACCATGAAGTCCGTATTGATCAGTTGTCGCCCTGCCGCAAATACACCTATGTTCGGTGAGGATGGGGGCGGCTAGGCGAAGAGCAACACCATTCCGAATGGGTGCCCAGGGAGAAATTGGGAACAGCTAACAGGAAATCTCCTGAGTGTGGTGCCTCCACTGCCAGGAGACGAGCTTTGTCCTTTCCTGAAGCATTGGAGAGCATTGTGTTGGCGATTTTTTCCATGATCGGTTTGTCTCAGTGGGACTGTTTGTGCTCTTTGGGAGGAGCTGGTCTACTGGAGGAGTCTGTAAGGGTGTCCCACCGAATCGCTGCTTCAGTAAACCTGAGGTCTTGAGCTCCTACCACGTCTCTCAAGCGTTCGGGAACTATCTTCTTGACTAATGCACTGGAAGCCAAACACGAAGACAGAAAAGCAGGTAAAGCAACATGCGTTGCTTTACGCACCCCTATACCTCCCAGTCGCACTGGGAGGGTTGTCTGATCTCATTGCTCATCCTCTAGTGACAGGTTCAGTGCCTTCTTAAAAGTTGATCTCAGGTGTGCGTCATATTCATCGAGTGTTGGGTTGTCAAAAGAGGGTGCACACCTCAAGAAGTGAGTGAGTCTTGGCATAGTAAGACACCTTGTGAGGAGATACAGAGCATCATGGGCATCAAGATCACTTATTCTCTCCTCCATTCTCATCAGGTCATTCAATTTGTCCCTGAGGACAGTGTCGATGGCCTTGTGACCCAGCGGTGCCCCCAAGAGGGTACTGTTGGACGGAGTGGTAGTTGAGACTTCCGGGAGGCTTCTTCGCACAGCATTGATTATTTCCTGATTAGCTGTGATGATTTCACACTTGGAGGGATTGAGGATGAGTCCCAAGTCTTCTCCCTGTGTTTTCACCAGTTGTAGGTCCCCCACCAGGGACTCTTCAGTACCTGCCAGAGTGCCGTCATCCAGGTACCAGATATTGAGCTCACTGCGTAGGCTGGAAGTTAGTTCTCTTACTGCCAAGCAGAAGAGAAGTGGAGCGAGTGGGTCACCCTGCTGAACACCCTCTGATGATTGAATTTCATGTTCTCCAAACAAAAGAATTGAGGGTTTGCTGTAGCCGGCTGAAATGAAGGGAAAGAGACTGGGGAACCGAACCCGAAAAGCTGGCAAAACAGCATCTCTCTTCACCATATTAAAGGCATTTCTAAAATCAAGTTTGACTATGGCTTTGTCTTCTGGTAGGTCCCTGATGTAGGCCCTTGCGGCATGAGTTGCAGCTTCACTGCCTTGAGAGACCCCAAAGCCCAGTTGGTGTGGCTGGAGTAAAGTGGCAGCTTCTAGGCGAATGTTTCTCACTGCTGTTTTGGCAGCGAGACGGCAAAGAGTGTTTCCAACTACAATGGGTCTGGTTCCCCCATCCCTCTTCTTCAAAGCACATAGTGAGGCTCCAAAAAAGAAAGGTTTAATTTCTTCTGGGATTCGCCCAGCCAGGCAATTGACGAAAGTTGTTAACTCGGTGAGAAGAATTGATGCAGATTCACCGAGTGCTGGATTTACCATCTCATTGAGGTGCTGAGGTCGAATTCCAGTGTAACCTCCTGCAGATCCAGCTGGAAATGACGCGATCGCCTTATAGATTTCCGATTCTGGCAGAATTAATTGTTCAGTGATGGGGTCTTCCTCAGGGCTGTTGTTGATGGCTATGGTGTCCCTGGTTGGATGCTTGTCTCTTAGTGCTTGGGCTGTGGTCTCATCCTTGGGGGCTACAGTGTCGTCACTTGTAATTATTCTTATTGCTCCCACTGTGCTACCTTCTTCGATTTTTTTTCTAACCTGTGCGCAAAATTTCTCGTTTTCAGTGGGACTTTTCTTGGGTCTACCTCTTTGATTCCTGCGATGATGGGGCAGAGGGACACAATTATCCGTTCTTGGGTAGTTGCGCACTGCCTTGATAACTGACGTGGTTAGCAGTTTGCCTCGTCTTTCAGGAACTGCAAGACAGACATTGCCGAACAAGAGCAGGTTGCGCCATGCTTGAATGGTGCCTCGGGCTTCTAAGTTGGTGGAACCTCCATTCACCCACTTAAGGAGGTCTGTGAATTTCCCTGCTGCATATGGGCGAGCCGTTTTAGGGATGTGGGATAGTGTACTGCTAGCAGTGGATTTGAATGTTAACAGAAGGTTATCGCAAGTGACGAGGTTGCCATTGGAATTGTCATCTGCCTGTGGAGGCTGTGGGCTGCTCTCTGCTGGGGGCATATGTGATCCCGCACACTCATTGTGTGCACGAATGCGACCATTCCTGTTGCGTGCTCGAAACTCTCCACACACCTGACATGTGCCTCTTCTTTCATTGTTGGGTGCATTGTTTCCCTGGCTTTATGGCTGGCTGGCTTCATCATCTGCCATACCTCAAACTGTGTGGTAAGCCCAGGCTGAAGGGAAAATGGCGCATGGCACATACCGCATGTGGTTCATGGTGGTGGGGGGGGGGGAGGAGAGGGGTCTCCCGTCCTTGTGGTGGGCGGTGGAAGAAAGGGAGGAGTGGAAGATGTGTGATGAGGCGGAGAATAGGTAAAACTTGCGACTTTGGCTTAAATAGCAACGCTCTTCTTGCCGAATAAGGCAAGCGAAAATTTGTGTATGCAATAGTTTCGCAAAAATCATTCTGAACCTAACGAAAAAAAATATATTTCATTGTGTTTGTTTATTTTTAAATTATTGTAAACTTACCTAAAACATATTAAGTTGGATTAGGCTAAATTAAATTGTGCTTGTTATAGCAAGGTTAGGTAAGTTTTCTAAGGTTCTTTTGGTACAAAATTATTAATTTTTACAATAACATAAATGGAAAAATATATCTTTAAACGTATAAGAGAAAATTTTAGATAGGACTTAATTTTAAATGAGTTCTTGCTAATTGGCCAGTTTTACCTATTCGGCACGACATTATATATATATATATATATATATATATATATATATATATATATATATATATATATATATATATACAAAAAAAACACTGAAAGAATAATGAAATTCCTAGTGCTTTCGTGACTACTCACATTATCAAGGAACAATAAAAGTAATGCATCAAAGGATTTCATATAAAGGGTCTAGACCACACTTCACCATCACATCCCAAAACAAAGCAACACCTGACGCACGACTCATAAGAAAGGGAACACTGTAGCAGGCCCGCTGGCCCAACTAGACAGGTCCTTCACACAACCCACCAATAAATTATTCTACCCAAGAATTACGAATTTTAAGATTTATTATTTGTCCAATGTATTAAATTCTTCCCAAATTCTATTAATTATAAATGGATCTTATTTATATAAACCAAAGGAAATATTCATATTATTGTCAAAACTGCTTTTTATGAAACAAGATTCAATTATATTCCTGTCGACCATGGGCTTGCTTGATACAACTTTCTCAATCAATTGGATGGTTAAAATCTCTCACATGAATAAATAGATCATTGGAATCTTGTCCAGTTCTAATGCTATATTTATGTTGTTTTAATCTTAGTTCGAGATTTTTACCAGTTTGACCGTAATAAACATTATCGCAAATTTTACAAGGAATCTTATAGACACATCCATCAGCATTTTGGGGGGAATTCTTTATCAAAAGTTTTTTTTACTGTATCAAGATTTTTAAATACAACTTTGATATTAAAAGTCTTAAGAAGAGAAGGCATATCAACCAAGTTTTCATGGTAAGGGAGAACCAATATATTTTTAGTTGAATAAGGCTGGTTGTCCCTTTTTGGATTGTAAAAAGTATTTCTAGCAATTTTAAAAGATTTATCAATTACGTTCTTGGGTATTTCAAATCATTAGCTATTTCGTAAATTTTGGAAATTTAATATCAAAGTTGTATTTAAAAATCTTGATACAGTAAAAAAACTTTTGATAAAGAATTCCCCCCTAAATGCTGACGGATGTGTCTATAAGATTCCTTGTAAAATTTGCGATAAAGTTTATTACGGTCAAACTGGTAAAAATCTCGAACTAAGATTAAAACTACATAAATATAGCATTAGAACTGGACAAGATTCCAATGCTCTATTTATTCATGTGAGAGATTTTAATCATCCAATTGATTTTCAAAAAGTTGAGAAAGTTGTATCAAGCAAGTCCATGGTCGACAGGAATATAATTGAATCTTGTTTCATAAAAAGCAGTTTTGACAATAATATGAATAATTCCTCTGGTTTATATAAATTAAATCCATTTATAATTAACAGAGTGTAGTCCCCATTTTTAAGAGACAGACACGAGGCACTAAACTACAGACCAGCGTCATGGAAAAGATTATCAGAAGAGTGGTGGAGCACCTAGAACAGAACAAGCTTATAAAAGAACCAGCATGATTTCAAGGAAGGGAAATCCTGTGCCACAAACCTACTGGAGTTTAATGACCAGGTAACGGAAGACATGAGAGAGAGGAGTAGATAGATTGCATTTTCTAGGACTGCAAGAAGGGCTTCGACACAGTTCCTCACAAGAGATTAGTGCAAACGCTAAAGGATCAGGCACACATAACAGGAAGGGCACCCTCAATGGATCAGGGAATACCTGACAGGGAGGCAACACCGAGTCATGGTACGTGACGAGGTGTCAACGTGGGCGCCTGTGACGAGCGGGGTTCCACAGGGGTCAGTCCTAGGACCAATGCTGTTTTTTGGTATATGTAAATGACATACGATACCGCGGGTGGGGTTTGAACCCGCAGTCAGAGAGTCTCAAAACTCCAGACATGACAGAAGGGATAGACTCAGAAGTGTCCCTGTTTGCAGATGGCATGAAGTTAATGAGGAGAATTAAATCGGATGAGAATCAGGAATGATTACAAAGAGATATGGACAGGCTAGAAGCCTGGTCCAGCAACTGGCTCCTCGAATTTAACCCCGCCAAATGCAAAGTAATGAAGATCGGGGAAGGGAAAAGAAGACCGCAGACAGAGTATAGGCTAGGTGGCCAAAGACTGCAAACCTCACACAAGGAAAAGGATCTTGGGGTGAGTATAATACCAAGCTCATCTCCTGAGGTGCACATCAACCAGATAATTGCTGCAGCATACGGGTGCCTGGCAAACCTGAGAATAGCGTTCCGATACCTCAGTAAGAAATCGTTCAAGACTCTTTACAACGTATATATCAGGCCCATACTGGAGTATGCAGCACTAGTTTGGAACCCACACCTATTCAAACACGTCAAAAATTAGAGAAAGTGCAAATATTTGCAACAAGACTAGTTCCAGAGCTAATTGGAATGTCCTACAAAGAAAGGTTAAGGAAAATTGACCTGAAGACGCTGGAGGACAGGAGGGTTAGGGAAGACATAATAACGACATACAAAATACTGCGAGGAATTGACAAGGACTGAGACAGAATATTCCAGGGATGGGATACAGAAACAATAGGTCACAATTGGAAGCTGAAGACTCAGATGAGTCAAAGGGTTGTTAGGAAGTATTTCTTTAGTCATAGAGTTGTCAAGAAGTGGAATAATCTGGCAAATGAGGTAGTGGAGTCAGGAACCATAACATAGATTTAAGACGAGGTTTGATAAAGCTCCTGGAGCAGGGAGAGAGAGGACCTAGTAGCGATCTGTGAAGAGGCGGGGCCAGGAGGAATGATTCGATCTCTGCAACCACATATAGGTGAGCACACACACACACACACACACACACACACACACACACACAAGAAGGGTGCGAACAAAAAAGAAACATTGAGGAAATACTAGAGATGAGATAATAATAGTAATGAGAGGTGAGGCGCCAGAGTTCTGCCTTGCGGGTTGAGGCGCGCGTGCACACCATGACATGCGCCGCACCGCACACCACGCCTTAGGGAGGAGGCTCCTGTAACTTTGAAAAAAATCTGCCTGGTTGAGTATGTCATCTTGGTAAATACCGTTATGCATCTGATTTCATCACTGTTATCCCAACTGTAATAACTGTTAATACTGATCACTAAGACACTTGTACAACATATTGGGAGTCATTTTTCTGGAAACCTTTCGCCAGCAATGCTACTGCTAATACTATTGCTGCTACTACTACTACTACTACTACTACTACTACTAATTGCAAATTGTCCCAGGATGCAACCCACACCAGTCGACTAACACCCAGGTACCCATTTTACTGATGGGGAACATAGACAACAGGTGGAAAGAAACACGTCCAATGTTTCTACTCTGGCTGGGAATCGAACCCAGGCCCTCGCCGTGTGAAGCGAGAGCGTTAACCACCAGGCCACCAGAGATAAAGATTATAATAAATTATTACCATTATTATTATTATTATTGGAATAATAAATCTGTTATATTTGACTGTATTGATTATATTTTTATTTTATTGTAGTTTTTATTATTGTAAGAAAAGCATTTCTGAAAAAATCTGAATGTTGTTAGACTTCTACCATCACTGTGATGGTTGTTAGACTTCCACCATCACTGTGATGGTTGTTAGACTTCTACCATCACTGTGATGGTTGTTAGACTTCTACCATCACTGTGATGGTTGTTAGACTTCTACCATCACTGTGATGGTTGTTAGACTTCTACCATCACTGTGATGGTTGTTAGACTTCCACCATCACTGTGATGGTTGTTAGACTTCTACCATCACTGTGATGGTTGTTAGACTTCTACCATCACTGTGATGGTTGTTAGACTTCTACCATCACTGTGATGGTTGTTATACTTCCACCATCACTGTGATGGTTGTTAGACTTCCACCATCACTGTGATGGTTGTTAGACTTCCGCCATCACTGTGATGGTTGTTAGACTTCCACCATCACTGTGATGGTTGTTAGACTTAAGATTGTTTCCAGCATATTATTGGAGTTATAAGAATCTTACTGTTATAATTATCACAGACGAGGAACCACCTCCAACATCACCACTAGAGCAACGGAGGTGAATGGTGACCATTGTGGCAGTTATATCTATGTTACTAGTATATTAGAGGGAGAGCTGGAGGCCTGATCCTCGCCCTGCATAACCCACACGCTTTTAGAGCTTTCCATAAATGAATTAAAACCAATTATACCTAGAACAATGTTATAATACTTACTGTTTAACACAACCCGCTCATAGGAGAAAGTAACGTATAAGGAGTGTCTTATTCTTCGAGGTAAATTCTGTTCACAAACTTTTGGTATTGCAATGGTGTCTCCTCTCTTCCCGGTTCTTACCTAGTAGCTAGTTAACTAGTCACTAGCTAACTAGGCACTAGTTAATTAGGCACTAGTTAACTAGTCAATAGTTAACTAGTTACTAATTAATGGTACAAGTCAGTCCCAAACGTCGTTATAAATTTCCTTGTATCTGCGAGTTATGTCAGGGTATCGTGCCTTTCTGTTGTTTAGTTACTGTTGTTACTGTTATGTTTCTGTTGTGTTATTGTTACTGTTGTTTCTGTTGTTACTGTTACTATGTTACTCTTATGTCACTGTTGTGTTACTGTTGTGTTACTGTTATGTTTCTGTTGTTACCGTTACTCTTGTTACTGTTATGTTACTGTTGTTTCTGTTGTTACTGTTACTCTTGTTACTGTTATGCTACTGTTGTGTTACTGTTATGTTACTGTTATGTTACTGTTGTTACTGTTGTGTTACTGTTATGTTACTGTTGTGTTACTGTTGTTACTGAGTTACTGTTGAGTTACTGTTGTGATATATTACTGTCGTGTTACTGTCGTATTACTGTTATGTTACTGTTGTGCTACTGTTGTCAGTGTTGTTTTACTGATAAAAGTTATTACTAAGGTTGACTTAGTTGCCAAAGGTAGTGTAGCAGTCAAGACTGTTGTCTTAATGAACAATCTCAGCCTCTTAACTTTATATATATATATATATATATATATATATATATATATATATATATATATATATATATATATATATATATATATATATATATATACCTGGAGTTTACCTGGAGAGAGTTTCGGGGGTCAACGCCCCCGCGGCCCGGTCTGTGACCAGGCCTCCTGGTGGATCAGCGCCTGATCAACCAGGCTGTTGCTGCTGGCTGCACGCAAACCAACGTACGAGCCACAGCCCGGCTGATCAGGAACTGACTTTAGGTGCTTGTCCAGTGCCAGCTTGAAGACTGCCAGGGGTCTGTTGGTAATCCCCCTTATGTGTGCTGGGAGGCAGTTGAACAGTCTCGGGCCCCTGACACTTATTGTATGGTCTCTTAACGTGCTAGTGACACCCCTGCTTTTCATTGGGGGGATGGTGCATCGTCTGCCAAGTCTTTTGCTTTCGTAGTGAGTGATTTTCGTGTGCACGTTCGGTACTAGTCCCTCTAGGGACTGTTTTTGAAGGTGTTCAAATGATGTGCAAGAGAATTTATGAAGGTGTTCTGGGAGTATTCAGTGGTAATTTGGGGGTATTCGAATGATGTTTTTGGAGTATTCAAAGGTAAATGATGGTGTTTTTGGTGTTGTTCAAAGTAAAGTGTCTGAGTTAGTTTTTGTGATACTGTTGTAAACATCTGGAGAATGAGGGAGGAGTTTTGGGGGATGAGTTGTAATTTAATGAAATAAGAAAGTGTAGATAAATTAGAGATGATAAATCTTATTTGGGAGTATTCAAAATGTTGTCTTGGAAACGATTTAATGTTGTTTGGAAATGTTCAAAGGTGTTTTTGTGAGTATACAAATGATTAATGAGAGTGTTCGAAGTAATCTTGGGGTTGTTCTGTAGTGAGATGATAAAGGTTGTGGATGAGAGAATATTTCTTAAGAGATATTGAGAAAAGTGTGTGTGTGTGTGTGTGTGTGTGTGTGTGTGTGTGTGTGTGTGTGTGTGTGTGTGTGTGTGTGTGTGTGTGTGTGTATGTGTGTGTGTGTGTGTGTGTGTGTGTGTGTGTGTGTGTGTGTGTGTGTAATCACCTAACTCACCTAATTGTGGTTGTCTCACGAGGCGGTACAACGTTCGTAGGGTCGAGTCCTGGCCTGCATATATATATATATATATATATATATATATATATATATATATATATATATATATATATATATATACATATATATATATATATATATCTGGAGTTTACCTGGAGAGAGTTTCGGGGGTCAACGCCCCCGCGGCCCGGTCTGTGACCAGGCCTCCTGGTGGATCAGCGCCTGATCAACCAGGCTGTTGCTGCTGGCTGCACGCAAACCAACGTACGAGCCACAGCCCGGCTGATCAGGAACTGACTTTAGGTGCTTGTCCAGTGCCAGCTTGAAGACTGCCAGGGGTCTGTTGGTAATCCCCCTTATGTGTGCTGGGAGGCAGTTGAACAGTCTCGGGCCCCTGACACTTATTGTATGGTCTCTTAACGTGCTAGTGACACCCCTGCTTTTCATTGGGGGGATGGTGCATCGTCTGCCAAGTCTTTTGCTTTCGTAGTGAGTGATTTTCGTGTGCAAGTTCGGTACTAGTCCCTCTAGGATTTTCCAGGTGTATATAATCATGTATCTCTCCCTCCTGCGTTCCAGGGAATACAGGTTTAGAAACATCAAGCGCTCCCAGTAATTGAGGTGTTTTATCTCCGTTATGCGCGCCGTGAAAGTTCTCTGTACATTTTCTAGGTCGGCAATTTCACCTGCCTTGAAAGGTGCTGTTAGAGTGCAGCAATATTCCAGCCTAGATAGAACAAGTGACCTGAAGAGTGTCATCATGGGCTTGGCCTCCCTAGTTTTGAAGGTTCTCATTATCCATCCTGTCATTTTTCTAGCAGATGCGATTGATACAATGTTATGGTCCTTGAAGGTGAGATCCTCCGACATAATCACTCCCAGGTCTTTGACGTTGGTGTTTCGCTCTATTTTGTGGCCAGAATTTGTTTTGTACTCTGATGAAGATTTAATTTCCTCATGTTTACCATATCTGAGTAATTGAAATTTCTCATCGTTGAACTTCATATTGTTTTCTGCAGCCCACTGAAAGATTTGGTTGATGTCCGCCTGGAGCCTTGCAGTGTCTGCAATGGAAGACACTGTCATGCAGATTCGGGTGTCATCTGCAAAGGAAGACACGGTGCTGTGGCTGACATCCTTGTCTATGTCGGATATGAGGATGAGGAACAAGATGGGAGCTAGTACTGTGCCTTGTGGAACAGAGCTTTTCACCGTAGCTGCCTCGGACTTTACTCTGTTGACGACTACTCTCTGTGTTCTGTTAGTGAGGAAATTATAGATCCATCGACCGACTTTTCCTGTTATTCCTTTAGTGCGCATTTTGTGCGCTATTACGCCATGGTCACACTTGTCGAAGGCTTTTGCAAAGTCTGTATATATTACATCTGCATTCTTTTTGTCTTCTAGTGCATTTAGGACCTTGTCGTAGTGATCCAGTAGTTGAGACAGACAGGAGCGACCTGTTCTAAACCCATGTTGCCCTGGGTTGTGTAACTGATGGGTTTCTAGATGGGTGGTGATCTTGCTTCTTAGGACCCTTTCAAAGATTTTTATGATATGGGATGTTAGTGCTATTGGTCTGTAGTTCTTTGCTGTTGCTTTACTGCCCCCTTTGTGGAGTGGGGCTATGTCTGTTGTTTTTAGTAACTGAGGGACGACCCCCGTGTCCATGCTCCCTCTCCATAGGATGGAAAAGGCTCGTGATAGGGGCTTCTTGCAGTTCTTGATGAACACAGAGTTCCATGAGTCTGGCCCTGGAGCAGAGTGCATGGGCATGTCATTTATCGCCTGTTCGAAGTCATTTGGCGTCAGGATAACATCGGATAGGCTTGTGTTAATCAAATTTTGTGGCTCTCTCATAAAAAATTCATTTTGATCTTCGACTCTCAGTCTGGTTAGCGGCTTGCTAAAAACTGAGTCATATTGGGACTTGAGTAGCTCACTCATTTCCTTGCTGTCATCTGTGTAGGACCCATCTTGTTTAAGTAGGGGCCCAATACTGGACGTTGTTCTCGATTTTGATTTGGCATAGGAGAAGAAATACTTTGGGTTTCTTTCGATTTCATTTATGGCTTTTAGTTCTTCCCGCGATTCCTGACTCCTAAAGGATTCTTTTAGCTTAAGTTCGATGCTTGCTATTTCTCTGACCAGTGTCTACCTGCGCATTTCAGATATATTGACCTCTTTTAGCCGCTCTGTTATTCTTTTCCGTCGCCTGTAAAGGGAGCGCCTGTCTCTTTCTATTTTACATCTACTCCTCCTTTTTCTTAGAGGAATAAGCCTTGTGCATACATCGAGTGCCACCGAGTTAATCTGTTCTAGGCATAAGTTTGGGTCTGTGTTGCTTAGTATATCTTCCCAACTTATATCGATTAGGACTTGGTTTACTTGGTCCCACTTTATGTTTTTGTTATTGAAGTTGAATTTGGTGAATGCTCCCTCGTGACTAGTCTCATTTTGTCGGTCTGGGGCTCCACGCATACATGTCTGAACCTCAATTATGTTGTGATCTGAGTATATTGTTTTTGATATTGTGACATTTCTTATCAGATCATCATTGTTAGTGAAGATGAGGTCTAGTGTATTCTCCAGTCTAGTAGGCTCTATTATTTGCTGGTTTAAATTGAATTTTGTGCAGAGATTTAAAAGCTCGTGTGAGTGTGAGTTTTCATCAGAGCTGCCTCCTGGTGTTATTACTGCAACAATATTATTTGCTATATTCCTCCATTTTAGGTGCCTTAAGTTGAAATCCCCCAGGAGCAAGATGTTGGGTGCAGGAGCTGGAAGATTTTCCAGACAGTGGTCAATTTTTAACAGCTGTTCCTGGAATTGCTGGGATGTTGCATCCGGAGGCTTGTAGACTACCACAATGACTAGGTTTTGGTTCTCGACCTTTACTGCTAAAACTTCCACTACGTCATTTGAGGCATTAAGCAGTTCTGTGCAAACAAGTGACTCTGCAATGTACAGGCCAACCCCCCCCTTTTGCCTGTTCACTCTGTCACATCTGTATAGGTTGTAACCTGGGATCCATATTTCGTTGTCCAAGTGATCCTTTATGTGGGTCTCAGTGAAAGCCGCGAACATTGCCTTTGCCTCTGCAAGCAGTCCACGGATGAAAGGTATTTTGTTGTTTGTTGCTGGTTTTAGACCCTGTATATTTGCAAAGAAGAATGTTATCGGACTGGTGGTATTGTTGGTACTGGGGGGGGATTTTTTTTCCGGCATTAGTATCTGTATCTGTTGGTTTGGAGTGGAGGCCATCGACTGTGGTTCCACTCCAGGAATGACTGGATTTGGTGTACGATTTCTGCCATTTCCTGCCAGTTTTTTTTCCTTCCTGGCACTAAAAAACCTCTCCCTCTTGAGTGGCTGTGGCTACCCAGGTTTTCCCATGGCCTGGATGTTTTGTATCTTTTTGTCCCCTTTAGATGGTATGCCTGGCAATTTAAGTTATAGCACAGTCTTTCCTGTACTGAAGAGGTACACATTTCAGGGTGAAAAAGCTTACAGGAAGGGAGTTTGCATTTTCCTGTTGTCATATGGGCATGGCATTTTCTAGGGTGGTCATAGTTGCATGTCCCATCTGTTTTTCCAGATTTCCCATGCCAGCAGATACCAAGTGCATAGTATGTGCACAGGCTTGGTTTCCGCTTGCCTTGGGTTTCTGTGACTGTATTCCCTGTTGGTGCATGTTTCCCTGTCTTACTTCTATCCTCCCTAGCACCAACAATGGAGCTCCCACCAGTTGTTTTTGGTAATTTATCCTCACTATTGCTATTGGAGTCCTCTTGTTTGCTATTTCCTGCGGTATTTCTAGTTTGCAATATTGGTTTTATCTTATCTTTGACTACACTTGTTTCCCTACTATGGCTCCTGTCCCCTATGAGGTCATTTATATGTATTCCTTCCTGCGTATAATTCCCGACTACCTGGACAAAATCTCCAGCTTCACCGTTACTGTCTCCCAGGACAGTATCTCCAGCTTCACCATTTCTGTCTCCCAGGACAGCACCTCCAGCTTCCCCATTACTGTCTCCCAGGACAGTATCTCCAGCTTCACCATTACTGTCTCCCAGGACAGCACTATCAGCCCCACATTTACTGACTACCAGGACATCACCTCCAGCCTTACAGTTTGTGACTACATGGCCAGTATCAAGGGCAGTACCATTCAGCCCAGACTTTTTATGTTCCCATCTGTTGTAGAAAGCTTCCAGGTTTTCTATGAAAGCAGCTTTGATGTTATCCTCTTTTAATACCCTTGTGATTTTAGTCCACAGATTTTCCTCATTTGGGCATACCCAAAAACACTTCTCTGTTTTAATACTGCTTGTAGCTAGTTCTGGGATATCTGCACAAGGGGCGTGACACCAATTTCCACAAAAATGACAATTTATCCATGTGGAAGCCCGTTTGTTTGACTGACCACAGACTACACACAGCTTCATAATGATTTGAATGGTTGATTTACTGCAATTCTACTAGCAACCTCTTGAATATTATATTAATAACCTTAAATGAAGCTCTAGCTATTTGTATTTCTGTTTCTAACTCTTTTTGTATATTGGACAGCTTACCGTCACGTTCCTGATTTTTAATGTTTGTGTTTATAAGGGCGCATACAACCCCATCCGTTTACAGTCTGCTTTATTGTCCAACGAAACTGTTTGAAACCAGTCCCGGGTTCGGACCAGTCAAGGGTTCGGACCAGTCGATCTGCTCTGATCAGTGGGTCACTTATTTAAAACATACTGGTCGGTGATTTGAGCTAACACATGAAGGATCTACTGGAAATTATCTACCCGAGTAATATGTGATTTGACTGATACAAAAGTATAACTTGCGTGTTGAAGAGCCGGTGATATCTGGCAGCTCCTACAATGACGAACGGTCGACCTCCTTGTTTATCAATCGCTGTATCTGGCTTTTCTATTTTTTTTTTTCCGTCTCCACCACAATAAATGCTATATTATCACTATAGTTGACTGGTGCAAATTTTGGAGGAAGGACGCTTTTTCTGTAGTAATAATTGCTTCTCGTTGTGTATATTGCGACCGCTGGTAACTACAGGTTATATGAAATTCACAGTAACGTCTCGTATTTCAAGAAAAAGAAACTAATGAAAGTCACTCCACTCCACTAAGTACCATTATAATACTGGTTAGTTGCTACTACAACACTGTATTCTGCTATTCACTGGTATCACTAGATTATATGCGAGTACACTAGCAAGCCAGGAAGATTATTAAAAACAGCTGACCTGTGGTAAGTTCTGGCGACTTCTGGCACCTGCCTCTATAGGCTTATCACTTCATTTACAAATTCACCTGTTTTCAAATGACACTTTAGCCTTTATCATCAATATACTAGGGAGCCACTGTAGTATACACTATACACTATGTATACTCAATGTTATCAGGGAGACTTTCTTTCCTCTGACACGAAAAGTTCAATTATTATTATTTTTTTCCACACGGGACACAGGCCTATGATTCCCCTCTGGCAGTAAACTCTGCTAGGTAGTCACACTAATTCTCCTTTTTTGACTCAGTATATAATGTTTTCCGCCCAAGATTGGTTCCAGGCGCTAGAGGGATGTATCGTATAGGATTGATGACACAAATTAAAGTTCTAGCACGTAAGAGCGACCGTGAAAACACGAGATAACCCGGAGCACAACGAGGCACGCTGACACGCACGTACAACTACATATATATATATATATAATATATATATATATATATATATATATATATATATATATATATATTTGGATTACCTCCTGAAGCCATCTGAATATTCCACTTCCCCTACCACCCCATCTTTTAATTTTTTTACCAATAGGTATATTGTATTACATAATACAGTACAAAATATTTAAGAGATACATTGTTGATATAAAGATGGTATATACGGTACATGAGGTGTGAGAGATACACGTCTAGTACATACTGTTACGTGTTTGTTACTGATTATAATGCGAGAATTTAATCCAGCTCCTCAAAGCTGTTATATTTTTCAAAGTTAATTTAATAAAATTTAATAAATAAATGGCACCTACACAGCCCAAAATCTATTCAAAATTTTTCCCACAGTGTACTTAGCTCAGTGGTGACGTGTACTTAGCTCAGTGGTGACGTGTACTTAGCTCTGTGAAGACCTGTTTGTGTGCTCTCTGTGAATCTGAACCAGGATGCCCTCTCTTGAGCAACTTTACCAGCAGCTGAGAGAAGAGCTCAGAGTTGCTAAACTGGAGATACGGCGATTAACGGAGGAGAACAAGAGGATTCGTAGTAATCCTCCTGTTGTGAGTCCCCAGGTTAAGAGGGGAGCTTGGTCAGTGGCCGGGCAACATGGAACCAAGCTGAAGATCAAGAAAACGGTTGGAGAGGCAGAAACAACGAGAAACCAGAAGACTACCGTGGAAACTTCCAACCCATTCTCGGTGCTACCTGACGAATGTGAGTGTTCTACTGGGAATACCACAACGAGCACCAAAGAAGCATTGGCAGACGTGAGACATCCCTAGAAACCCCAACGAAGACCATCGAGAACGTCTTGACGAATTCTACAAGTGGTGTAATGCTACCTGGCGAATGTGAGTCGACTACTCGGAGCATCACGACGGACGACACCAAGGAAGGTAAAAACATTGTTGTTGTTGGGGATAGCCAGATTAGGTACATGGATAGGGCATTCTGCTTGAAGGATAGGAGTAGGAGGCAGAGAGTGTGTTTTCCTGGGGCTGGGATGAAGGATATTGTTAGTCGTCTGGATGACATCATGAGAGGTAATGGGAACAATCCTATTATCCGTCTCAGTGCTGGAGGCAACGATGTTGGCAGACGTAGGAGTGAGGACCTGATTAGCAGGTATAGGTCAGCAATAGAGATAATTAGGAGGAAGGGTGGGAAACCTGTCATATGTGGCATTTTGCCAAGGAGAGGAGTTGGAAATGAATGGTTGTCCAGAGCAATTGGTGTCAATTGCTGGCTGGACAAATACTGTAAGGAAAATGCGGTAACATTCATTGACAACTGGGACCTCTTCTATGGCAGAAATGACATGTATGCCAGGGATGGGGTTCACTTATCTAGGTGTGGGGTGGGAGCACTGGCCAACGCAGTGGAGGGAGCTGTTAGGTCTTTAAACTAGGAATAGTTAGTGGTATGGGTTTTTGTGGGAAAACTGTGAAGTCTCAGGGTAGTAATATGAGTACTAGGAGAACTAGTAATAGGCAAAATAAGGTGGATATTGGAAAGCCAGTGGCACTAATTGACAAGGACAGTAATAGGTTTAGTGGAATAACAGAAAGGAGCAGGAAGGGTAAAGAGAGAGGAGGGTCTTTAAGTATTTATTACACAAATAGTCGCAGTGCTAGGAATAAGATGGACGAGTTGAGACTAGTTGCTAGTGCAGGTAACATAGATGTATTTGCCATTACTGAGACGTGGTTTAATTCAAAAAGTCGGGACATGCCTGCAGAATGTCACATTCAGGGTTTCAAATTGTTCCAAGTAGATAGAAATATCGGGAAGGGGGGTGGGGTGGCACTGTATGTCCGAGATCGCTTCAACTGTTGCATAAAAACGGGTATTAAGTCTGAAGTAACACATACAGAGTCTGTTTGGATAGAATTTTCAGAGGGGCATGAAAAGTTAATTTTAGGTGTGATATACCGTCCCCCAAATTTAGATAGGGACCAGGGGAGACTACTATGGGAGGAAATTGTTAGGGCCACAAGGCACGATAATGTAGTAATTCTAGGAGACTTTAACTTTAGTCATATTGATTGGAATTTCTTGACTGGGAATTTAGAATCATACGACTTCTTAGAAGTAGTTCAGGATTGTTTTTTGAAGCAGTTTGTGACAGAACCTACAAGGGGTAATAACCTGCTTGACTTAGTTCTGGCAAACAATGAATCCCTTGTTAATAATTTAGAAGTTTCAGAGGAACTGGGTGCTAGCGACCACAAATCAATTACATTTAGAATTGAATGGAAGTATGATAGTAGGAATAACTCAGTAACAGTCCCAGATTTTCGCTTAGCAGATTACGATGGGCTTAGAGAACACTTATCATCTGTTGACTGGGGTAACGAAGAGAGCTATCAATATGACAGTTTTCTGAACACAATACATGCTGCTCAAAGAACGTTTATCCCTTATAAAGAAATTAGATCAAATAGAAATGACCCAAAATGGATGAATAATAGGCTGAAATATCTACTAGGGCATAAGAAAGGAATTTATAGGCGTATCAAAAGAGGCGAGGGTCATCTTATGAATCAGTATATTGACATTAAGAGGGACATTAAAAAGGGGATAAGAAAAGCTAAAAGGGACTATGAAATTAAAGTTGCTAGGGATTCTAAAACTAACCCAAAAAGTTTTTTCCAGGTATATAGAACAAAAGTCAGAGATAAGATAGGTCCCCTTAAAAATAACTATGGGCATCTTACTGACAAAGAGAATGAAATGTGCTCGATTTTAAATAATTATTTTCTCTCGGTTTTTACACAGGAAGACACTAATAATATTCCGGTAATTAATTTTTATAGTGGGCCAGAAGAAGATAAATTATGTAACATCACAGTCACTAGTGAAATGGTTGTGAAGCAGATAGACCGACTGAAGCAAAATAAGTCACCGGGTCCTGATGAGGTTTTTTCAAGGGTTCTAAAGGAATGCAAAATGGAAGTCTGTGAACCATTAACTAATATTTTTAATTTATCTCTTCAAACAGGTGTAGTGTCTGATATGTGGAAGATGGCTAATGTAATTCCTATTTTTAAAACAGGGGACAAGTCGTTACCGTCAAATTACCGCCCAATAAGCCTGACCTCAATTGTAGGCAAATTACTAGAGTCAATTATAGCTGAGATTATAAGAAGCCATCTCGATAAGCATAGCTTGATTAATGATACTCAGCATGGATTCACAAGAGGCCGGTCTTGTCTAACTAATTTATTAACTTTCTTCAGTAAAGCTTTTGAGGCTGTTGACCACGATAAAGAATTTGATATTGTTTACTTAGATTTTAGTAAGGCATTTGATAGAGTTCCGCACCAAAGACTGTTGAAGAAAGTAGCAGCTCATGGCATTGGGGGAAGGGTGCTCTCGTGGATCGAATCATGGCTCACAGACAGGAAGCAGAGAGTGTCCATAAATGGGGTTAAATCCGAGTGGGGATCAGTAACAAGTGGCGTTCCACAGGGATCAGTCTTGGGCCCGTTGTTGTTTATAATATATATCAATGATCTTGATGAAGGAATTACTAGTGATATGAGCAAATTCGCCGATGACACGAAGATAGGTAGGATAATTGATTCAAACGTAGATGTTAGGGAACTTCAGGAGGATTTAGACAAACTCTACTCTTGGTCAGAAAAGTGGCAGATGCAGTTCAATGTAGATAAATGCAAGGTTCTGAAGCTCGGGAGTGTCCATAACCCTAGCACTTATAAGTTAAATAATGTAGAACTTAGCCATACAGATTGCGAAAAGGACTTGGGGGTTATGGTAAGCAGCAACCTTAAACCAAGACAGCAATGCCTAAGCGTACGTAATAAGGCAAATAGATTACTGGGATTTATATCAAGAAGTGTAAGCAACAGAAGTCCAGAGGTCATACTGCAGCTTTATACATCATTAGTAAGGCCTCACCTAGATTATGCAGCTCAATTCTGGTCTCCATATTACAGAATGGACATAAATTCGTTAGAAAACATTCAGCGTAGGATGACTAAATTAATACATAGCATTAGAAATCTTCCTTATGAAGAAAGATTGAAGACTCTTAAGTTACATTCACTTGTTAGACGAAGAATGAGGGGAGACCTGATCGAAGTGTATAAGTGGAAGATAGGTATTAATAAAGGGGATATTAACAAGGTCTTGAGGATATCTCTCCAAGAGAGAACCCGCAGTAATGGATTTAAATTAGATAAGTTTAGATTTAGAAAGGACATAGGAAAGTATTGGTTTGGAAATAGGGTAGTTGATGAGTGGAACAGTCTACCTAGTTGGGTTATTGAGGCTGGGACTTTGGGTAGTTTCAAATTTAGGTTGGATAAGTACATGAGTGGGAGGGGTTGGATTTGAGAGGGACTTGCACATCGGAGCTTGTTTCTTGGGTGGCATTGAAAATTGGGTTGGTCAAATGTTTGTTAGTGGGATGAATTGTAAAGGACCTGCCTAGTATGGGCCAACAGGCCTGCTGCAGTGTTCCTCCTTTCTTATGTTCTTATGTAAGATAAGAACATAAGAACATAAGAACATAAGAAAGGAGGAACACTGCAGGAGGCCTGCTGGCCCATACTAGGCAAGTCCTTTACAATTCATCCCACTAACAAAACATTTACCCAACCCAATTTTCAATGCTACCCAAGAAATAAGCTCTGATGTGAAAGTCCCACTCAAATCCAACCCTTCCCACTCATGTACTTATCCAACCTAGATTTGAAACTACCCAAAGTCCTAGCCTCAATAACCCAACTAGGTAGACTGTTCCACTCATCAACTACCCTATTTCCAAACCAATACTTTCCTATGTCCTTTCTAAATCTAAACTTATCTAATTTAAATCCATTACTGCGGGTTCTCTCTTGGAGAGACATCCTCAAGACCTTATTAATATCCCCTTTATTAATACCTATCTTCCACTTATACACTTCGATCAGGTCTCCCCTCATTCTTCGTCTAACAAGTGAATGTAACTTAAGAGTCTTCAATCTTTCTTCATAAGGAAGATTTCTGATGCTATGTATTAATTTAGTCATCCTACGCTGAATGTTTTCTAACGAATTTATGTCCATTTTGTAATACGGAGACCAGAACTGAGCTGCATAATCAAGGTGAGGCCTTACTAATGATGTATAAAGCTGCAGTATGACCTCTGGACTTCTGTTGCTTACACTTCTTGATATAAATCCCAGTAATCTATTTGCCTTATTACGTACGCTTAGGCATTGCTGTCTTGGTTTAAGGTTGCTGCTCACCATAACCCCCAAGTCCTTTTCGCAATCTGTATGGCTAAGTTCTACATCATTTAATTTATAAGTACTAGGGTTATGGGCACTCCCAAGCTTCAGAACCTTGCACTTATCTACATTGAACTGCATCTGCCACTTTTCTGACCAAGAATAGAGTTTGTTTAAGTCCTCCTGAAGTTCCCTAACATCTACGTTTGAATCAATTATCCTACCTATCTTTGTGTCATCGGCGAATTTGCTCATATCACTAGTAATTCCCTCATCAAGATCATTGATATATATTATAAACAACAACGGGCCCAAGACTGATCCGAGACTGATCTGAAGAGGTATTCTCCAGTTATTGAATGGTATTTGCTGTACATCTATATGCATGTGTGTATGTATATGTATGTGTATGTATGCAGGCATATGTGTATGTATGCAGGCATATGTGTTTGTATACAAGACTGTGGTGTACACCACAGTTATGCTGTTGTGGCATTCTTCTTAAAACCTGCAGTTGTGGTCACAGTGGTGGCCCATGCTAACTTCCCTATGGTGTATAGATATATAGGTAGCTGAATGAATCTTATTAGAGTCAGCTGGCCCAGTGGTTAGCGCACTGACCAGTGAGTTTTATTATTCACTTGCCAGGGTTCAAGCCTCACTTGCCAGGGTTCATGCCTCACTTGCCAGGGTTCAAGCCTCACTTGCCAGGGTTCATGCCTCACTTGCCAGGGTTCAAGCCTCACTTGCCAGGGTTCAAGCCTCAATTGCCAGGGTTCATGCCTCACTTGCCAGGGTTCATGCCTCACTTGCCAGGGTTCATGCCTCGCTTGCCAGGGTTCATGCCTCACTTGCCAGGGTTCAAGCCTCACTTGCCAGGGTTCAAGCCTCACTTGCCAGGGTTCATGCCTCACTTGCCAGGGTTCATGCCTCACTTGCCAGGGTTCAAGCCTCACTTGCCAGGGTTCATGCCTCACTTGCCAGGGTTCAAGCCTCACTTGCCAAGGTTCAAGCCTCACTTGCCAGGGTTCATGCCTCACTTGCCAAGGTTCATGCCTCACTTGCCAGGGTTCAAGCCTCACTTGTCAAGGTTCAAGCCTCACTTGTCAGGGTTCATGCCTCACTTGCCAGGCTTCAAGCCTCTTGCCAGGGTTCAAGCCTCACTTGCCAGGGTTCATGCCTCACTTGCCAGGGTTCAATCCTCACTTGCCAGGGTTCAAGCCTCACTTGCCAGGGTTCATGCCTCACTTGCCAGGGTTCAAGCCTCACTTGCCAGGGTTCATGCCTCACTTGACAGGGATCAAGCCTCACTTTCCATGGTTCATGCCTCACTTGCGAGGGTTCATGCCTGACTTGCCAGGGTTCAAGCCTCACTTGCCAGGGTTCAAGCCTCACTTCTCAGGGTTCAAGCCTCACTTGCCAAGGTTCAAGCCTCACTTTCCAGGGTTCAAGCCTCACTTGCCAGGGTTCTAGCCTCACTTGCCAGGGTTCAAGTCTCACTTGCCAAGGTTCATGCCTCACTTACCAAGATTCAAGCCTCACTTGCCAGGGTTCAAGTATCACTTGCCAAGGTTCATGCCTCACTTGCCAGGGTTCAAGCCTCACTTGTCAAGGTTCAAGCCTAACTTGTCAGGGTTCATGCCTCACTTGCCAGGCTTCAAGCCTCTTGCCAGGGTTCAAGCCTCACTTGCCAGGGTTCATGCCTCACTTGCCAGGGTTCATGCCTCACTTGCCAGGGTTCATGCCTCATTTGCCAGGGTTCAAGCCTCACTTGCCAGGGTTCATGCCTCACTTGCCAGGGTTCATGCCTCAATTGCCAGGGTTCATGCCTCAATTGCCAGGGTTCATGCCTCACTTGCCAGGGTTCAAGCCTCACTTGCCAGGGTTCAAGCCTCACTTGTCAGGGTTCGAGCCTCACTTGCCAAGCTTCAAGCATCACTATCCAGGGTTCAAGCCTCACTTGCCAGGGTTCAAGCCTCACTTGCCAGGGTTCAAGCCTCACTTGCCAAGGTTCATGCCTCACTTACCAAGATTCAAGCCTCACTTGCCAGGGTTCAAGTATCACTTGCCAAGGTTCATACCTCACTTGCCAGGGTTCAAGCCTCACTAGTCAAGGTTCAAGCCTCACTTGTCAGGGTTCATGCCTCACTTGCCAGGCTTCAAGCCTCTTGCCAGGGTTCAATCCTCACTTGCAAGGGTTCATGCCTCACTTGCCAGGGTTCAATTCTCACTTGCCAGGGTTCAAGCCTCACTTGCCAGGGTTCAAGCCTCACTTGCCAGGGTTCATGCCTCACTTGCCAGGGTTCAAGCCTCACTTGCCAGGGTTGATGCCTCACTTGCCAGGGTTGATGCCTCACTTGCCAGGGTTCATGCCTCACTTGCCAGGGTTCAAGCCTCACTTGTCAAGGTTCAAGCCTCACTTGTCAAGGTTCATGCCTCACTTGCCAGGCTTCAAGCCTCTTGCCAGGGTTCAAGCCTCACTTGCCAGGGTTCATGCCTCACTTGCCAGGGTTCAATCCTCACTTGCCAGGGTTCAAGCCTCACTTGCCAGGGTTCATGCCTCACTTGCCAGGGTTCAAGCCTCACTTGCCAGGGTTCATGCCTCACTTGTCAGGGCTCATGCCTCACTTACCAGGGTTCATGCCTCACTTGCCAGGGTTCATGCCTCACTTGCCAGGGTTCAAGCCTCACTTGCCAGGGTTCAAGCCTCACTTCTCAGGGTTCAAGCCTCACTTGCAAAGGTTCAAGCCTCACTTTCCAGGGTTCAACCCTCACTTGCCAGGGTTCTAGCCTCACTTGCCAGGGTTCAAGCCTCACTTGCCAAGGTTCATGCCTCACTTACCAAGATTCAAGCCTCACTTGCCAGGGTTCAAGTATCACTTGCCAAGGTTCATGCCTCACTTGCCAGGGTTCAAGCCTCACTTGTCAAGGTTCAAGGCTAACTTGTCAGGGTTCATGCCTCACTTGCCAGGGTTCATGCCTCATTTGCCAGGGTTCAAGCCTCACTTGCCAGGGTTCATGCCTCACTTGCCAGGGTTCATGCCTCAATTGCCAGGGTTCATGCCTCAATTGCCAGGGTTCATGCCTCACTTGCCAGGGTTCAAGCCTCACTTGCCAGGGTTCAAGCCTCACTTGTCAGGGTTCGAGCCTCACTTGCCAGGGTTCATGCCTCACTTACCAAGATTCAAGCCTCACTTGCCAGGGTTCAAGTATCACTTGCCAAGGTTCATACCTCACTTGCTAGGGTTCAAGCCTCACTAGTCAAGGTTCAAGCCTCACTTGTCAGAGTTCATGCCTCACTTGCCAGGCTTCAAGCCTCTTGCCAGGGTTCAATCCTCACTTGCCAGGGTTTATGCCTCACTTGCCAGGGTTCAATCCTCACTTGCCAGGGTTCAAGCCTCACTTGCCAGGGTTCAAGCCTCACTTGCCAGGGTTCATGCCTCACTTGCCAGGGTTCAAGCCTCACTTGCCAGGGTTGATACCTCACTTGCCAGGGTTGATGCCTCACTTGCCAGGGTTCATGCCTCACTTGCCAGGGTTCAAGCCTCACTTGTCAAGGTTCAAGCCTCACTTGTCAGGGTTCATGCCTCACTTGCCAGGCTTCAAGCCTCTTGCCAGGGTTCAAGCCTCACTTGCCAGGGTTCATGCCTCACTTGCCAGGGTTCAATCCTCACTTGCCAGGGTTCAAGCCTCACTTGCCAGGGTTCATGCCTCACTTGCCAGGGTTCAAGCCTCACTTGCCAGGGTTCATGCCTCACTTGTCAGGGCTCATGCCTCACTTACAAGGGTTCATGCCTCACTTGCCAGGGTTCATGCCTCACTTGCCAGGGTTCAAGCCTCACTTGCCAGGGTTCAAGCCTCACTTCTCAGGGTTCAATCCTCACTTGCCAAGGTTCAAGCCTCACTTTCCAGGGTTCAAGCCTCACTTGCCAGGGTTCTAGCCTCACTTGCCAGGGTTCAAGCCTCACTTACCAAGATTCAAGTATCACTTGCCAAGGTTCATGCCTCACTTGCCAGGGTTCAAGCCTCACTTGTCAAGGTTCAAGCCTAACTTGTCAGGGTTCATGCCTCACTTGCCAGGCTTCAAGCCTCTTGCCAGGGTTCAAGCCTCACTTGCCAGGGTTCATGCCTCACTTGCCAGGGTTCATGCCTCACTTGCCAGGGTTCATGTCTCATTTGCTAGGGTTCAAGCCTCACTTGCCAGGGTTCAAGCCTCACTTGCCAGGGTTCATGCCTCACTTGCCAGGGTTCATGCCTCACTTGCCAGGGTTCATGTCTCATTTGCCAGGGTTCAAGCCTCACTTGCCAGGGTTCATGCCTCACTTGCCAGGGTTCATGCCTCAATTGCCAGGGTTCATGCCCCAATTGTCAGGGTTCGAGCCTCACTTGCCAAGCTTCAAGCCTCACTATCCAGGGTTCAAGCCTCACTTGCCAGGGTTCAAGCCTCACTTGCCAGGGTTCAAGCCTCACTTGCCAAGGTTCATGCCTCACTTGCCAGGGTTCAAGTATCACTTGCCAAGGTTCATACCTCACTAGCCAGGGTACAAGCCTCACTCGACAAGGTTCAAGACTCACTTGCCAGGGTTCAATCCTCACTTGCCAGGGTTCAAGCCTCACTTGCCAGGGTTCAAGCCTCACTTGCCAGGGATCATGCCTCAATTGCCAGGGTTCATGCCTCACTTGCCAGGGTTGATGCCTCACTTGCCAGGGTTGATGCCTCACTTGCCAGGGTTCATGCCTCACTTGCCAGGGTTCATGCCTCACTTGCCAGGGTTCAAGCCTCACTTGCCAGGGTTCAAGCCTCACTTGTCAGGGTTGAAGCCTCACTTGCCAAGGTTCAAGCCTCACTTTCCAGGGTTCAAGGCTCACTTGCCAGGGTTCAAGCCTCACTTGCCAGGGTTCATGCCTCACTTGCCAGGGTTCATGCCTCACTTACCAGGGTTCAAGCCTCACTTGCCAGGGTTCATGCCTCACTTGCCAGGGTTCAATCCTCACTTGCCTGGGTTCAAGCCTCACTTTCCAGGGTTCAAGCCTCACTTACCAAGATTCAAGCCTCACTTGCCAGGGTTCAAGTATCACATGCCAGGGTTCAAGTATCACATGCCAAGGTTCATGCCTCACTTGCCAGGGTTCAAGCCTCACTTGCCAGGGTTCAAGCCTCACTTGCCAGGGTTCAAGCCTCACTTGCCAGGGTTCAAGCCTCACTTGCCAAGGTTCAAGCCTCACTTACCAGGGTTCATGCCTCACTTGCCAGGGTTCAAGACTCACTTGCCAAGGTTCAAGCCTCACTTGCTAAGGTTCATGCCTCACTTACCGAGGTTCAAGCCTCACTTGCCAGGGTTCAAGCCTCATTTGCTAAGGTTCATGCCTCACTTACAGAGTTTCAAGCCTCACTTGCCAGGGTTCAAGCCTTACTTGCCAGGGTTCAAGCCTCACTTGCCAGGGTTCAAGCCTTACTTGCCAGGGTTCAAGCCTCACTTGCCAGGGTTCAAGCTTCACTTGCCAGGGTTCAAGCCTCACTTGCCAGGGTTCAAGCCTTACTTGCCAGGGTTCAAGCCTCACTTGCCAGGGTTCAAGCCTCACTTGCCAGGGTTCAAGCCTCACTTCCCAGAGTTCAAGCCTCACTTGCCAGGGTTCAAGCCTCACTTGCCAGGGTTCAATCCTTACTTGCCATGGTTCAAGACTCACTTGCCAAGGTTTAAGCCACACTTGCTAAGGTTCATGCCTCACTTACCGAGTTTCAAGCCTCACTTGCCAGGGTTCAAGCCTCACTTGCCAGGGTTCAAGCCTCACTTGCCAGGGTTCAAGCCTCACTTGCCAGGGTTCAAGCCTCACTTCCAAGAGTTCAAGCCTCACTTGCCAGGGTTCAAGTCTCACTTACCAGGGTTCATGCCTCACTTGCCAGGGTTCACGCCTCACTTGCCAAGGTTCAAGCCTCACTTACCAAGGTTCAAGCCTCACTTACCAAGGTTCAAGCCTCACTTACCAAGGTTCAAGCCTCACTTACCAAGGTTCAAGCCTCACTTACCAAGGTTCAAGCCTCACTTACCAAGGTTCAAGCCTCACTTACCAAGGTTCAAGCCTCACTTACCAAGGTTCAAGCCTCACTTACCAAGGTTCAAGCCTCACTTACCAAGGTTCAAGCCTCACTTGCCAAGGTTCAAGCCTCACTTACCAAGGTTCAAGCCTCACTTACCAAGGTTCAAGCCTCACTTACCAAGGTTCAAGCCTCACTTGCCAAGGTTCAAGCCTCACTTACCAAGGTTCAAGCCTCACTTACCAAGGTTCAAGCCTCACTTGCCAAGGTTCAAGCCTCACTTATCAAGGTTCAAGCCTCACTTACCAAGGTTCAAGCCTCACTTACCAAGGTTCAAGCCTCACTTACCAAGGTTCAAGCCTCACTTGCCAAGGTTCAAGCCTCACTTACCAAGGTTCAAGCCTCACTTACCAAGGTTCAAGCCTCACTTACCAAGGTTCAAGCCTCACTTACCAATGTTCAAGCCTCACTTACCAAGGTTCAAGCCTCACTTACCAAGGTTCAAGCCTCACTTACCAAGGTTCAAGCCTCACTTACCAAGGTTCAAGCCTCACTTACCAAGGTTCAAGCCTCACTTACCAAGGTTCAAGCCTCACTTACCAAGGTTCAAGCCTCACTTACCAAGGTTCAAGCCTCACTTACCAAGGTTCAAGCCTCACTTACCAAGGTTCAAGCCTCACTTGCCAAGGTTCAAGCCTCACTTGCCAAGGTTCAAGCCTCACTTGCCAAGGTTCAAGCCTCACTTGCCAAGGTTCAAGCCTCACTTACCAAGGTTCAAGCCTCACTTACCAAGGTTCAAGCCTCACTTACCAAGGTTCAAGCCTCACTTACCAAGGTTCAAGCCTCACTTACCAAGGTTCAAGCCTCACTTACCAAGGTTCAAGCCTCACTTACCAAGGTTCAAGCCTCACTTACCAAGGTTCAAACCTCACTTACCAAGGTTCAAGCCTCACTTACCAAGGTTCAAGCCTCACTTGCCAAGGTTCAAGCCTCACTTGCCAAGGTTCAAGCCTCACTTACCAAGGTTCAAGCCTCACTTACCAAGGTTCAAGCCTCACTTACCAAGGTTCAAGCCTCACTTACCAAGGTTCAAGCCTCACTTACCAAGGTTCAAGCCTCACTTACCAAGGTTCAAGCCTCACTTACCAAGGTTCAAGCCTCACTTACCAAGGTTCAAGCCTCACTTACCAAGGTTCAAGCCTCACTTACCAAGGTTCAAGCCTCACTTGCCAAGGTTCAAGCCTCACTTACCAAGGTTCAAGCCTCACTTACCAAGGTTCAAGCCTCACTTGCCAAGGTTCAAGCCTCACTTACCAAGGTTCAAGCCTCACTTACCAAGGTTCAAGCCTCACTTACCAAGGTTCAAGCCTCACTTACCAAGGTTCAAGCCTCACTTACCAAGGTTCAAGCCTCACTTACCAAGGTTCAAGCCTCACTTACCAAGGTTCAAGCCTCACTTACCAAGGTTCAAGCCTCACTTACCAAGGTTCAAGCCTCACTTACCAAGGTTCAAGCCTCACTTACCAAGGTTCAAGCCTCACTTACCAAGGTTCAAGCCTCACTTACCAAGGTTCAAGCCTCACTTACCAAGGTTCAAGCCTCACTTACCAAGGTTCAAGCCTCACTTACCAAGGTTCAAGCCTCACTTACCAAGGTTCAAGCCTCACTTACCAAGGTTCAAGCCTCACTTACCAAGGTTCAAGCCTCACTTACCAAGGTTCAAGCCTCACTTACCAAGGTTCAAGCCTCACTTACCAAGGTTCAAGCCTCACTTACCAAGGTTCAAGCCTCACTTACCAAGGTTCAAGCCTCACTTACCAAGGTTCAAGCCTCACTTACCAAGGTTCAAGCCTCACTCGTTCGGTGATTTACCAGTTATCTTATCTTCACTATTATCTTCACTATTATCTACACTATTATCTACACTATTATCTACACTATTATCTACACTATTATCTACACTATTACAGTGTCACTGTTATCATTGGTAATATTATTTTAAATCACCAGTTATTAAAACAGTTAAAATTTTGAGCTTCGGTGAAACAACTCTGAAAATTAATTAACTTAGAGGATCACATCTTACCGTTATTCCTGCTGTAATGTCAAACTTGAGAAAGATATTTGCTAGTAAAAGTCCCTTGATCTGGTGGCCTGGTGGTTAACGCTCTGGCTTCACACGGTGAGGGCCTGGGTTCGATTCCCAGCCAGAGTAGAAACATTGGACGTGTTTCTTTCCACCTGTTGTCTATGTTCCCCATTAGTAAAATGGGTACCTGGGTGTTAGTCGACTGGTGTGGGTCGCATCCTGGGACACTGACCTAAGGAGGCCTGGTCACAGACCGGGCCGCGGGGGCGTTGACCCCCGGAACTCTCTCCAGATAAACTCCAGATGATGCAAGGGACCGGAGCTGCATTCCTTCCATGGATCAAACTTGATTACCTGGCCTTCACCATGAAGATGATCACTAGCTCTTGGACCCACTAGGATCTGCATGAGGCTGTCATCTGCTGAGGACGCGGTTAACCTCCAAGAAGATATAAACAAAGTTTTCCAGTGGGCAACGGTAAACAATATGATGTTCAATGAGGACAAATTCCAACTACTCCGTTATGGAAAACTGGAGGAGATAATAACTAGAACAGAGTATACTACTGACTCCGGCCATACAATAGAGCGGAAAAATAATGTAAGGGACCTGGGTGTAGTAATGTCTGAGGATCTCACTTTCAAGGATCACAACAGTGCCACGATCGCACGTGCAAAGAAAATGATAGGATGGATAATGAGAACTTTCAAAACGAGAGATGCCAAGCCCATGATGATCCTTTTCAAATCACTTGTTCTCTCTAGGCTGGAATACTGCTGTAAATTAACATCTCCATTCAAAGCAGGTGAAATCGCAGATCTAGAGAGTGTACAGAGATCCTTTACTGCACGTATAAGTTCTGTCAAGCACCTTAACTACTGGGAACGCTTGGAAGCACTTGACTTGTACTCGTTGGAACGCAGGAGGGAGAGATATATCATAATCTACACTTGGAAAATCTTGGAAGGAATGGTCCCAAATCTGCACACAGAAATCACTCCCTACGAAAGTAAAAGACTGGGCAGGCGATGCAAAATGCCCCCAACAAAAATAGGGGCGCCATTGGTACACTAAGGGAAAACACCATAAGTGTCCGGGGCCCAAAACTGTTCAACAGCCTCCCATCAAGCATTAGGGGAATTGCCAATAAGCCCCTGGCTGCCTTCAAGACCCCTGGCTGCCTTCAAGACCCCTGGCTGCCTTCAAGAGAGAGCTGGACAGATACCTAAAGTCAGTGCCGGATCAGCCGGGCTGTGGCTCGTACGTTGGACTGCGTGCGGCCAGCAGTAACAGCCTAGTTGATCAGGCCCTGATCCATCGGGAGGCCTGGTCATGGACCGGGCCGCGAGGGCGTTGATCCCCGGAATAACCTCCAGGTAACCTCCAGGTAACCTCCAGGTAACCTCCAAGTAACCTCCAGGTAACCTCCAGGTAACCTCCAAGTAACCTCCAGGTAACCTCCAGGTAACCTCCAGGTAACCTCCAAGTAACCTCCAGGTAACCTCCAGGTAACCTCCAAGTAACCTCCAGGTAACCTCCAGGTAACCTCCAGGTAACCTCCAGGTAAGTACATCATTTCTTTCTCAAATTATCATTATTATTATATTATAATTATCATTTTCACAGGGAAGCTGTAAACCAGTAGGGGTCATATAATAAAGGAGGGTAGCTCCAATTCCTGGGAACAAGAGCCTTTCATTAGCATCAAGACTCGCCTCTGAAGAGATTTTTATAGAGAATATATACGATCATAAAGTGGGTTCAACCCATGGTTCTGTGGAACCACCATAATAAAGTGGGTTCAACCCATGGTTCTGTGGAACCACCATCATAAAGTGGGTTCAACCCATGGTTCTGTGGAACCATCATAAAGTGGGTTCAACCCATGGTTCTGTGGAATCATCATAAAGTGGGTTCAACCCATGGTTCTGTGGAACCTCCATCATAAAGTGGGTTCAACCCATGGTTCTGTGGAACCTCCATCATAAAGTGGGTTCAACCCATGGTTCTGTGGAACCTCCATCGTAAAGTGGGTTCAACCCATGGTTCCGTGGAACCCCAATCATAAAGTGGGTTCAACCCATGGTTCTGTGGAACCACCATCATAAAGTGGGTTCAACCCATGGTTCTGTGGAACCTCCATCATAAAGTGGGTTCAACCAATGATTCTGTGGAACCTCCATCATAAAGTGGGTTCAACCCATGATTCTGTGGAACCTCCATCGTAAAGTGGGTTCAACCCATGATTCTGTGGAACCTCCATCGTAAAGTGGGTTCAACCCATGGTTCCGTGGAACCCCCATCGTAAAGTGGGTTCAACCCATGGTTCTGTGGAACCACCATCATAAAGTGGGTTCAACCCATGGTTCTGTGGAACCTCCATTGTAAAGTGGGTTCAACCCATGGTTCTGTGGAACCTCCATTGTAAAGTGGGTTCAACCCATGGTTCCGTGGAACCCCCATCATAAAGTTGGTTCAACCCATGGTTCTGTGGAACCACCATCATAAAGTGGGTTCAACCCATGGTTCTGTGGAACCTGCACTGTAAAGTGGGTTCAACCCATGGTTCTGTGGAACCTCCATTGTAAAGTGGGTTCAACCCATGGTTCTGTGGAACCACCATCATAAAGTGGGTTCAACCCATGGTTCCGTGGAACCTCCATTGTAAAGTGGGTTCAACCCATAGTTCCGTGGAACCTTCATTGTAAAGTGGGTTCAACCCATGGTTCTGTGGAACCTCCATTGTAAAGTGGGTTCAACCCATGGTTCCGTGGAACCTCCATTGTAAAGTGGGTTCAACCCATGGTTCTGTGGAACCACCATCATAAAGTGGGTTCAACCCATGGTTCCGTGGAACCACCATCATAAAGTGGGTTCAACCCATGGTTCCGTGGAACCCCAATCATAAAGTGGGTTCAACCCATGGTTCCGTGGAAGCTCCATTGTAAAGTGGGTTCAACTCATGGTTCCGTGGAACCACCATCATAAAGTGGGTTCAACCCATGACCGTGGAACCACCATCATAAACTGGGTTCAACCCATAGTTCCGTGGAACCACCACCATAAACTGGGTTCAACCCATAGTTCCGTGGAACAACCACCATAAACTGGGTTCAACCCATAGTTCCGTGGAACCACCACCATAAACTGGGTTCAACCCATAGTTCCGTGGAACAACCACCATAAACTGGGTTCAACCCATAGTTCCGTGGAACCACCACCATAAACTGGGTTCAACCCATAGTTCCGTGGAACAACCAGACATAAACTGATGGGAGGTAAACAGACAGCAACCATCTAGGGAATCATTGTTGTATCAGTACAGGAACCGTCACCAAGATAACAACAAAGGTTAGGAACCGTCACCAAGATAACAGCAAAGGTTAGGAACCGTCACCAAGATAACAGCAAAGGTTAGGAACCGTCACCAAGATAACAGCAAAGGTTAGGAACCGTCACCAAGATAACAGCAAAGGTTAGGAACCGTCACCAAGATAACAGCAAAGGTTAGGAACCGTCACCAAGATAACAGCAAAGGTTAGGAACCGTCACCAAGATAACAGCAAAGGTTAGGAACCGTCACCAAGAAAACAGCAAAGGTTGACACCAGAGACAGTGAGAAGGACGAACCTCAGTAAAGGAAGGTAAAGAGTTTCGTAATGATCCATATAAAGGTTAACAAGGTCGGGGAATAAAGGAGAGCCAGTTGAAACACCAGAAGTTTGTGAATAGAATTTTTGCGAAATGATTGCATACGCAAATTTTCACTTACCTTATTCGGCAAGAAGAGCGTTGCTATTTAAGAAAAAATTGCAAGTTTTGTCTATTCGGCACGATATCTATCTATCTATTTATCTATATATATATATATATATATATATATATATATATATATATATATATGGGGTGGTCGGAGAAGACTAGTGCTGACATGTATTCTAGGAAGGATCTCTAGACTCTTCCTAGAAGACATTTCACTTCTCTGAGGCTAAGAGATCAATATATTGCACCAGACACACTCACTCTTTGTCTCTCTCTTTCTTTTTTTCTCTCTCTCTTTCTTTCCAAGCGCTTTCGCGATTTCACACATTATAGTTCCTTGATAATGTGAGAAGTCACGAAAGCGCTTGGAATTTCACGATTCTTTCACTGTGTTTGTTTTGCATATTCTGATATAACCTGTTTACTGCGATCTTATTGCATATATATATATATATATATATATATATATATATATATATATATATATATATATATATATATATATATATATATATATATATATATATTAAAGCATTCATTCTTGTCTAACACAAAAGAAGCATAGAAATATATGTGGTAAATATTGTCATGTGGGGGTAGTACTGGACTCTTCTAGTTACTTACTGGTTATGGTAATACATACTTCTACAGTATTAAATGTCACTGTGTGTGTGTGTGTGTGTGTGTGTGTGTGTGTGTGTGTGTGTGTGTGTGTGTGTGTGTGTGTGTGTGCGTGTGTGTGTGCGCCTGACGACAGGATACTGAATTTCTATACAGTATTTTCCCTCTAGCTCTCTTTCCCACTGCAACTCAAGTAGGAATTACCTCATGCTTATGTAGTCCCATTTGCTTGATGTCTGGCATCTCCCTTCTTGTGTTGCTTTATTCTCCGCTGTTAAATCTAAAACACATTCAGAATTCAGGATCGTGTGATCGCTAGTTTCTTGGGGCCTTTCGTACGTAATATCCTCATGTGTGAACCTATCAGGGTGAATACAAGGTCCAACTTTGCTGGTTTTTCGTGTCCTCTCTCTCTGGTTGTGTTCCTAACATCTTGGTGCATGTAGTTTTCCAATTCCACCTTGAGCCTTAAGCATCTTAAACCTCCACATTTGGGATCTTCGGTCTGAAGTGCTCCTACTAGGTCATCTCCTCAAAATTCCACTGATTTCTGATGAGCAGTTCCGTCTCTCCACAGGATCTGATAGCCATTTGGAAACATCACATTGGTTATAATTCTCGTAAATTTTGTCTCCGTGACTCGTTCATGCCTCTCCTCACTCTCTGTGTGTGTGTGCGCGCGCGCGTGTGTGTGTGTGTGTGTATGTGTGTGTGTGTGTGTGTGATTGCAAGGCTTGAATCTCAGCTCCTGGCCACGTTTCTTCGCTGTTCACTACTGGGTTCAATCTCTCCTGGCTTCGAGGGCTTCATCACACCTCTTCTTAAAGTTTTGTATGGATCCTCTCTCTTTCATTGTAGTCTCCAGATCGTTCTAATCCCTGACTAATCTAAACGTTATTTGGTTGATGTGCACCTCAGTTGATATGTTCGGTACAGTACTCACCCCAAGGTCCTTCTTCTTGAGTGGGGTTTGCAGCCTTCCCTCCTCACCAGTGCTTCTGTTTTTCTTCAATGTTCTTCTGAAAAAGACATTACTTTGCGTTTGCCTGTCCAGCTCCACTTGTAGCCTTTCCTGATGTACGTCCGCTTGTGTTCTCATTAGCTTCAAGTCGTCTACGCACAGAGATACCTGCGACCGTATCCGTTCCTTCATATCATTTACGTAAGCAAGTAACATCATCAGCCATAGGATTGATCCTTGTGTAGTTCCAGCTCTTTAAGTTTGTGTTCTCCCGTCGTTCTCGTCCTGATTCACTCTCCACTGTTAGCTCTATCATGTACTCGAGCCTCAGGACAACGTGATCACTAGCACCCAGGGATCTTTCATGTGTAATATCCCTAATGTCGGAACTGCTCAAGATAAATACGAGGTCCAGTCATGCTGGTTCTTCCTCTCTCCTCTATCTCTCTCTCTGGTAGTGTCCCTAACATGTTGGTGTACGAGGTTTTCCAGCACCGCCTTCAGCAACATAGTCCTCCACGTTACTGGTCAACCATGTGGTTCCAGGTTTTCACAGCCAATCTCCTTGTGGTTGAAATCCCCGATCACGAGAAACTTTCCCCTTCCCGTGTGGGGCCCTTATAACCACCTCACCTTGTGTGTCTACCTGTCTGTGTGTGGGGGAGGAGCGTAGGTCTGCGTGTGTGGGGGGGGGAGTGTAGATCTGCGTGTGTGTGGGGGAAGTGTAGGTTTGTGTGTGGGGGAGTGTAGGTCTGTGTGTACTCACCTATTTGTGGTTGCAGGGGTCGAGTCATAGCTCCTGGCCCCGCCTCTTCGCTGATTGCTACTAGGTAATCTCTCTCCCTGCCCCACGAGCTTTATCATACCTCGCCTTAAAACTATGTATGGTTCCCGCCTCCACTACGTCACTTTCTAGGCTATTCCACGGCCTGACAACTCTATGACTGAAGAAATACTTCTTAACATCCCTTTGATTCATCTGAGTCTTCAACTTCCAATTGTGACCTCTTGTGTCTGTGTCCCTTCTCTGGAACATCCCGTCTTTGTCCACCTTGTCTATTCCGCGCAGTATTTTATATGTAGTTATCATGTCTCCCCTGACCCTCCTGTCCTCCAGTGTCGTCAGGCCGATTTCCCTCAACCTTTCTTCGTAGGACAATCCCCGTAGCTCTGGGACTAGTCTTGTTGCAAACCTTTGCACTTTCTCTAATTTCTTGACGTGCTTGACTAGGTGTGGATTCCAAACTGGTGCTGCATACTCCAGTATGGTCCTGACGTATCGGAACGCTATCCGTAGGTTTGCCAGGCGCCCGTATGCTGCAGCAGTTATCTGATTGATGTGTGCCTCAGGAGATATGCTCGGTGTTATACTCACCCCCAGATCTTTTTCCTTGAGTGAGGTTTGCAGTCTTTGGCCATCTAAACTATATTGTGTCTGCGGTCTTCTATGCCCTTCCCCAATCTTCATGACTTTGCATTTGACAGGGTTAAACTCAAGGAGCCAGTTGCTGGACCAGGCTTGTAGCCTGTCCAGGTCTCTTTGTAGTCCTGCCTGGTCCTCATGTGTGTGTGTGTGTGTGTGTGTTTGTGTGTGTGTGTGTGTGTGTGTGTGTGTGTGTGTGTGTGTGTGTGTGCGTGTGTGTGGGGGGGAGTGTAGGTCTGTGTGTGTGTGTGTGTGTGTGTGTGTGTGGGGAGTGTAGGTGTGTGTGGGGAGTGTAGGTGTGTGTGTGGGGGGAGTGTAGGTGTGTGTGTGTGTGGGGGGAGTGTAGGTGTGTGTGTGTGTGTAGGGGGGGAGTGTAGGTCTGTGTGTGTGTGGGGGGGGAGTGTAGGTCTGTGTGTGTGTGGGGGGGGCGAGTGTAGGTCTGTGTGTGTGGGGGAAGTGTAGGTCTGCGTGTGTGTGGGGGGAAGTGTAGGTTTGTGTGTGTGGGGAGTGTAGGTTTGTGTTTGTGTGTGGGGGGAGTGTAGGTCTGCGTATGTGTGTGGGTGAATGTAGGTCTGCGTGTGTGTGTGTGAGGGAGTGTAGGTTTGTGGGAGGGTGTGTGTGAGGGAGTGTAGGTTTGTGTGAGTGTGTGTGGGGAGTGCTGGTTTGTGTGAGTGTGTGTGGGGAATGTAGGTTTGTGGGAGTATGTGTGGTGAGTGTAGGTTTGTGTGAGTGTGTGTGGCGAATGTAGGTTTGTGTGTGTGGGGGGAGTGTGGGTTTGTGTGAGTGTGTGTGAGGAGTGAAGGTCTGTATGAGTGTGTGTGGGGAGTGTAGGTTTGTGTGAGTGTGTGGAGAGTGTTGGTTTGTGTGTGTGTGGGGAGTTTTGGTTTGTGTGTGTGGGGGGGAGTGTAGGTTTGTGTGAGTGTGTGTAGAGAGTGTAGGTTTGTGTGAGTGTGTGTAGAGAGTGTAGGTTTGTGTGAGTGTGTGTAGAGAGTGTAGGTTTGTGTGAGTGTGTGTGGGAAATGTTGGTTTGTGTGTGTGGAGAGTGTTGGTTTGTGTGTGTGTGGGGAGTGTTGGTTTGTGTGTGTGTGGGGAGTGTTGGTTTGTGTGAGTGTGTGGAGAGTGTTGGTTTGTGTGTGTGTGTGGAGAGTGTTAGTTTGTGTGTGTGTGGGGAGTGTTGGTTTGTCTGAGTGTGTGTGGCGAATGTAGGTTTGTGGGAGTGTGTGTGGGGAGTGTTGGTTTGTGTGTGTGTGTGGGGAGTGTAGGTGTGTGTGTGTGGGGTGAGTGTAGGTTTGTGTGAGTGTTGGTTTGTGTGTGTGTGGGGAGTGTTGGTTTGTGTGAGTGTTTGTGGGGAGTGTAGGTTTGTGTGTGTGTGTGTGGGGAGTGTTGGTTTGTGTGAGTGTGGGGAGTGTTGGTTTGTGTGAGTGTGGGGAGTGTAGGTTTGTGTGAGTGTGTGTGGGGAGTGTAGGTTTGTGTGAGTGTGTGTGAGGAGTGTAGGTTTGTGTGAGTGTGTGTGGGGAGTGTAGGTTTGTGTGAGTGTGTGTGGGGAGTGTAGGTTTGTGTGAGTGTGTGTGGGGAGTGTAGGTTTGTGTGAGTGTGTGTGTGGGGAGTGTTGGTTTGTGTGAGTGTTTGTGGGGAGTGTAGGTTTGTGTGAGTGTGTGTGGGGAGTGTAGGTTTGTGTGAGTGTGTGTGGGGAGTGTAGGTTTGTGTGAGTGTG
>NC_091295.1:2501300-2523800 GCF_038502225.1 Cherax quadricarinatus
GATGGTAGTGAAACTGTTGGAGGATGGTAGTGAAACTGATGGTGAATGGTACTGAAACTGGTGGTGGATGGTAGTGAAACTGATGGTGAATAGTACTGAAACTGGTGGTGGATGGTAGTGAAACTGATGGTGAATGGTACTGAAACTGGTGGTGGATGGTAGTGAAACTGATGGTGAATGGTACTGAAACTGGTGGTGGATGGTAGTGAAACTGATGGTGAATGGTACTGAAACTGGTGGTGGATGGTAGTGAAACTGATGGTGAATGGTACTGAAACTGTTGGAAGATGGTAGTGAAACTGATGGTGAATGGTACTGAAACTGGTGGTGGATGGTAGTGAAACTGTTGGTGGATGGTACTGAAACTGGTGGTGGATGGTAGTGAAACTCTTGGTGGATGGTACTTAAACTGGTGGTGGATGGTAGTGAAACTGGTGGTGGATGGTAGTGAAACTGGTGGTAGAGGGTACTGAAACTGGTGGTGGATGGTAGTGAAACTGGTGGTGGATGGTACTGAAACTGGTGGTGGATGGTACTGAAATTGGTGGTGGATGGTACTGAAACTGGTGGTGATGGTAGTTCAACTGATGGTGGATGGTAGTTCAACTGATGGTGGATGGTAGTGAAACTGGTGGTGGATGGTAGTGAAACTGGTGGTTGATGGTAGTTAAACTGGTGATGGATGGTAGTGAAACTGATGGTGGATGGTAGTGAAACTGTTGGTGGATGTTACTGAAACTGGTGGTGGATGGTAGTGAAACTGGTGGTGGATGGTAGGGAAACTGGTGGTGAATGGTAGCGAAACTGGTGGTGGAGGGTAATGAAACTTGTGGTGGATGGTAATGAAACTGTTGGTGGATGTTACTGAAACTGGTGGTGGATGGTAGTTAAACTGGTGGTGGATGGTAGTGAAACTGGTGGTGGATGGTAGTGAAACTGGTGGTGGATGGTAGTGAAACTGGTGGTGGATGGTAGTGAAACTGGTGGTAGATGGTAGTGAAACTGTTGGTGGATGGTACTGAAACTGTTGGTGGATGGCAATGAAACTGGTTGTGGGTGGTAGTGAAACTGGTGGCGGATGGTACTAAAACTGTTGGAGGATGATAGTGAAACTGGCGGTTGATGGTAGTGATACTGGTGGTGGATGGTACTAAAACTGGTGGTGGATGGTAGTGAAACTGGTGGTGGATGGTAGTGAAACTGGTGGTGGATGGTAGTGAAACTGGTGGTGGATGGTAGTGAAACTGGTGGTGGATGGTAGTGAAACTGGTGGTGGATGGTAGTGAAACTGGTGGTGGATGGTAGTGAAACTGGTGGTGGATGGTAGTGAAACTGGTGGTGGATGGTAGTGAAACTGGTGGTGGATGGTAGTGAAACTGGTCGTGGATGGTAGTGAAACTGGTGGTGGATGGTAGTGAAACTGGTGGTGGATGGTAGTGAAACTGGTGGTGGATGGTAGTGAAACTGGTGGTGGATGGTAGTGAAACTGGTGGTGGATGGTAGTGAAACTGGTGGTGGATGGTAGTGAAACTGGTGGTGGATGGTAGTGAAACTGGTGGTGGATGGTAGTGAAACTGGTGGTGGATGGTAGTGAAACTGGTCGTGGATGGTAGTGAAACTGGTGGTGGATGGTAGTGAAACTGGTGGTGGATGGTAGTGAAACTGGTGGTGGATGGTAGTGAAACTGGTGGTGGATGGTAGTGAAACTGGTGGTGGATGGTAGTGAAACTGGTGGTGGATGGTAGTGAAACTGGTGGTGGATGGTAATGAAACTGATGGTGGATGATAGCGATGATAATTATATTAGTGAATGTGCTGAAGTTTTATCGTGATGGTGATGGTGTAGGGTGGTGGGTGGAGGGTGGAGGGTGGAGGGTGGTGGGTGGTGGGTTGTGAGTGGTGGTGTAGGGTGGTGGGAAGTGAGTGGTGGTGGTGGGTGGAGGGTAGTGAGTGGTTGGTGGAGGGCGGTGGGTGGAAGGTGGAGGTGGAGGGTGGTGGGCGGTGGTGGAGGGAGGAGGAGGTGGGTGGGATTTGAGGGTGGTGGTGGGTGGAGGGTCGTGAGTGGTAGGTGGAGGGCGGTGGGTAGAGAGTGATGGGTGGAGGGTGTTGGGTGGGAGTTGAGGGTGGTTTTAGAGGGTGGTGGAGGGTGGTGGAGGGTGGTGGTAGAGGGTGGTGTAGAGGGTGGTGTAGGGTGGTGGGTGGAGGGTGATGGTGGAGGTTGGTGGTAGAGGGTGGAAGGTGGAGGGTGGTGGGTGGAGGGTGGTGGTTGAGGGTGGTGGTGGAGGGTGGTGGTAGAGTGGTGGTGGTGGGTGGAGGGTGGTGGAGAGCGGTGGGTGGAGGGTGGTGGAGAGCGGTGGGTGGTGGTGGAGGGCGGTGGGTGGAGGGGGTGGTGATGGAGGGTGGTGGTAGAGGGTGGATGGTGGTGGGTGGATGGTGGTGGTAGAGAGTGGTGGTGGAGGGTGGTGGTAGAGGGTGGTGGTGGAGGGTGGTGGGGTGTGGTGGGTGTTGGATGTGGTTGGGTTGATGGTGGTGTTGGAGGGCTGTGGGTGGAGGGTGGTTGTGGAGGGCGGTGGGTGGAGGGTGGTGGTAGAGGGAGGTGGGTGGAGGGTGGAGGGTGATGGTGGAGGTTGGTGGTCGAGGGTGGTGGGTGGAGGGTGGTGGTGGAGGAGGGTGGTGGAGGGTGGTGGTGGAGGGTGGTGGGTGGAGGGTGATGGTAGAGGGTGGTGGTGGAGGGTGGTGGTGGAGGGTGGTGGTAGAGGGTGGTGGTGGAGGGTGGATGGTGGTGGAGGGCTGTGGGTGGAGGGTGGTGGATGGCGGTGGGTGGAGGGTGGTGATGGAGGGCTGTGGGTGGAGGGTGGTGGTGGAGGGCGGTGGGTGGAGGGTGGTGGTAGAGGGAAGTGGGTTTAGGGTGGTGGGTGGAGGGTGATGGTGGAGGTTGGTGGTCGAGGGTGGTGGGTGGAGGGTGGTGGTGGAGGGTGGTGGGTGGAGGGTGATGGAAGAGGGTGGTGGTCGAGGGTGGTGGTGGATGGTGGTGGGTGGAGGGCGGTGGTGGTGGAGGATGGTTGAGGGTGGTGGTAGAGGGTGGTGGTGGAGGGTGGTGGAGGGTGGTGGAGGGTGGTGGAGGGTGGTAGGTGGAGGGTGGTGGTAGAGGGTGGTGGTGGAGGGTGGTGGTGGGCGGTGGATGGAGGGTGGTGGTGGATGGCGGTGAGTGGAGGGTGGTGATGGAGGGCTGTGGGTGGAGGGTGGTGGTGGAGAGCGGTGGTTGAGGGTGGTGGTAGAGGGAGGTGGGTGGAGGGTGGTGGGTTAAGGGTAATGGAGGTTGGTGGTCGAGGGTGGTGGTGGTGGTGGAGGGTAGTGGTGGAGGGTGGTGGGTGGAGGGTGATGGTAGAGGTTGGTGGTAGAGGGTGGTGGTGGAGGGTGGTGGTGGAGGGTGGAGGGTGGACGGTGGAGGATGGTGCAGGGTGGTGGAGGGTGGTGGAGGATGGTGGAAGATTGTGGTTGATGGTGGAGGGTGGTGGTGGAGGATGGTGGTGAAGGGTTGTGGGTGGAAAGTGGTGGTTTAGGTGGGTGGTGGGTGGAGGGTATTGAGTGGTGGGTGGAGGGCGGTGGGTGTAGGGTGGTGGTGGTGGGTGAAGGATGGTGGGTGGAGGGTGGTGGGTGTTGGGTGGTGGTGGAGGGTGGTGGTGGAGGGTGGTGGTGATGGAGGGTGGTGGGTGGAGGGTGGTGGTAGAGGGTGGTGGTGAAGGGTTGTGGGTGGAAAGTGGTGGTGGAGGTGGGTGGTGGGTGGAGGGTATTGAGTGGTGGGTGGAGGGCGGTGGGTGGAGGGTGGTGGTGGAGGGTGGTGGGTGGAGGGTGGTGGTGGAGGGTGGTGGAGGTGGGTGGTGCTGGAGGGTGGTGGTGGGTGGAGGGTAGTGAGTGGTGGGTGGAGGGTAGTGAGTGGAGAGTGATGGGTAGAGGGTGGTGGGTGGGAGTTGAGGGTGGTTTTAGAGGGTGGGGGTGGAGGGTGGTGGTTGGAGGGTGGTGTAGAGGGTGATGTAGAGGGTGGTGGAGGGTGGAGCGTGATGGCGGAGTTTGGTGGTAGAGGGTGGTGGTGGTGGTAGAGGGTGGTGGTAGAGGGTGGAGAGTGGTGGGTGGTGGTAGGTAGAGGGTGGTGGTGGAGGGTGATGGTAGAGAGTGGTGGAGGGTATTGGGTGGAGGGTGGAGGGTGGTGGTGGAGGGCGATGGTGGTGGTGGGTGGTGGTAGAGGGTGGTGGTAGAGTGTGGTGGTGGAGGGCAGTAGGTGGAGGGTGGTGGTGGATGGCGGTGGGTGGAAGGTGGTGGAGGGCTGTGGGTGGAGGTTGGAGAGTGGTGGAGGGTGGTGGGTGGAGGGTGGTGGTGGAGGGTGGTGGTAGAGGGTGGTGGGTGGTGGGTGGTGGTGGAAGGTGGTGGTGGAGGGTGGTGGTGTTGGAGGGTGGTGGTGGAGGGTGGTTGGTGGAGGGTGATGTTGGAGGGTGGTGGTGGAGGGTGGTGGTAGAGGGTGGTGGTGGAGGGTGGTGGTGGAGTTTGTTGGTGAAGAGTGGTGGTGGAGGGTGGTGGGTGGAGGGTGGCGGTGGAGGGTGGTAATGGAGGGTGGTGGGTGGTGGGTAGTGGGTTGTGGTGGAGGGTGGTGGTGAAGGGTGGTGGCCGAGGGTGGTGGTGGAGGGTGGCGAATAGAGGGTGGTGGTGAAGGTGGGTGGAGGTGGGTGGTGGTGGAGGTGGGTGGTGGGAGGTGGGTGGTGGTGAAGGTGGGTGGAGGTGGGTGGTGGTGGAGGATGGTGGGTGGTGGGAGGTGGGTGGAGGGTGGAGGGTGGTAGGTAGAGGGTGGAGGAGGTGGGTGGAGGGTGTATACAGTATACATCACAATAATACAGTCATGTGTTATATTATGGATACATAACACGTGTCAGTCCACCATCATAACATTAACTTTTCTCAAACGTTTCGCACACTGAGGCTTTATAACCTACATGAGCGAAACATGCCAAAAATATAAGATTTTTCCTTCTATTAAACTCCTACAACTTTTTATTGTACTATCTATTAATGATGATAAATATAATAATAATAATAATAATAATAATAATAATAATAATAATAATAATAATAATAATAATAATAATATCTATCTTGAACCAGCCCTTCGTTATCTACTTGAATAAAACTATCTTGAAGTATAAACACAAATCTGCAGTTTACCGGTAAGTTTAGGTGTCCAGAAATATTCTCGTTTAATCGCCTCCCAGAAAACTGGCATTAAAGAGTAACTATTTTATCTATACTAACTTTAAATACCAGGTAAGTTGTGAGCAACACTCGCAGACCCACGCTAGTCACCCAGCAGACAGGTAAAAGTGAAAGTTTAGGTCCTATCTCCAACTTTTTTGGCCACCCGATCTCTAATTTTTTTTGGGGGGGGCAGCGCGCGGTTTTTACTTCTTGTCGGGTGATTAGCGCGCGAAGTAGTGTGATGGAAAGTGTCTTTTGCGCGCGCATTATCTAATGGGAAAAATTAGCGCGGGAGGAATTACACGGATGTTGTTGTTTACTTACAATGTGGGCCGACCAGGTGTTGCTGTGGGTGGGAGGGAGCCTCGTCTCCTTACCTGGGAAAAGAGAGGCAGTAAAGGTTAGCTTCCAACCACACATGACAGCTGTTTTAGCTTCTAGCTGACCTTCATCTTGGTATTTTTTAGCCTAAGCTACGACATAACGTGGTTAAGCACGTGCCAGTCCGGTTAGAAAAGGTTAAAATACTAGAGGGATTGTATAAGAGGTTACAGACTTAACAGGTGTTACTGAGACACAGCGACCTCCAGATATAAAACACAAGGCCACTCCACGCTCTCCAAACTTCCAATCCACACACATTGGTACCTTCTACCTCATTGTAATAACCTTATGGCCTCCTCCACACCTCTGGAATATAAATTCATGTGCTCTTTCAAACAAATTTATGCTAGGGAAGACTTAGACAGCCAGTGAGAGGTCTGACAGCAGTTTCTGGGGACCATCCTGGCTGACAGCCCCTGGGAACTGGCCTCTTTTTTTTTTCTTTCTCCCACACTGCCTCTCGACGCAACATTGCAACACTTTAATACTTGCAGCTCTCTTTCCTAGGATCAAACCTGATTAACCTTCATTCCCCAGATGTTCTGTGAACCCCTTGCGTGTTTAGCGTTTTCCAGTTAAAGATAGTTCCGTCTCAGGTGATTAACGTGATAATTAGGCCAATTTTACTGATGATACAATATTCCTTCATTAATACAATAATACAATATTCCTTCATTAATACAATAATACAATATTCCTTCATTAATACAATAATACAATATTCCTTCATTAATACAATAATACAATATTCCTTCATTAATACAATAATACAATATTCCTTCATTAATACAATAATACAATATTCCTTCATCAATACAATAATACAATATTCCTTCATTAATACAATAATACAATATTCCTTCATTAATACAATAATACAATATTCCTTCATTAATACAATAATACAATATTCCTTCATCAATACAATAATACAATATTCCTTCATTAATACAATATTCCTTCATTAATACAATAATACAATATTCCTTCATTAATACAATAATACAATATTCCTTCATTAATACAATAATACAATATTCCTTCATCAATACAATAATACAATATTCCTTCATTAATACAATAATACAATATTCCTTCATTAATACAATAATACAATATTCCTTCATTAATACAATAATACAATATTCCTTCATTAATACAATAATACAATATTCCTTCATCAATACAATAATACAATATTCCTTCATCAATACAATAATACAATATTCCTTCATTAATACAATAATACAATATTCCTTCATTAATACAATAATACAATATTCCTTCATTAATACAATAATACAATATTCCTTCATTAATACAATAATACAATATTCCTTCATTAATACAATAATACAATATTCCTTCATTAATACAATAATACAATATTCCTTCATCAATACAATAATACAATATTCCTTCATTAATACAATAATACAATATTCCTTCATTAATACAATAATACAATATTCCTTCAATACAATAATACAATATTCCTTCAATACAATAATACAATATTCCTTCATTAATACAATAATACAATATTCCTTCAATACAATAATACAATATTCCTTCATTAATACAATAATACAATATTCCTTCATTAATACAATAATACAATATTCCTTCAAAACAATAATACAATATTCCTTCATTAATACAATAATACAATATTCCTTCAATACAATAATACAATATTCCTTCATTAATACAATAATACAATATTCCTTCATTAATACAATAATACAATATTCCTTCAATACAATAATACAATATTCCTTCATTAATACAATAATACAATATTCCTTCATTAATACAATAATACAATATTCCTTCATTAATACAATAATACAATATTCCTTCATTAATACAATAATACAATATTCCTTCATTAATACAATAATACAATATTCCTTCATTAATACAATAATACAATATTCCTTCAATACAATAATACAATATTCCTTCATTAATACAATAATACAATATTCCTTCATTAATACAATAATACAATATTCCTTCAATACAATAATACAATATTCCTTCATTAATACAATAATACAATATTCCTTCACTCATTAAAACGTTCATTCACTAATACAATGATCCTTCACTAATACAATGATCCTTCACTAATACAATGATCCATCACTAATACAATGATCCTTCACTAATACAATGAACATTCATTCAACAATACAACACCTACAATAATTTTCCCTCAAATAAATTAGTATATATGAAAATATCCCCTCAGTAATTAATACAGTATTATAACAGTTAACAATACAACACTGTTGAATTTATTAACACGTATCGGGTAATAATACAATAACAATACAATACCAGGTAACAATACAATACCGCTTCATTAATTCGTCTCCTACAGCATCTTGGGAGGAACCTCCAGTTCCTTGGATCAAGAGACGTTTCTACCTGTTTGATTTTAGTATTAACATAACGAAAGGCGCTAAACCCGCATGGATGTTCCTTTGCGTCCGCTCCTGCCATCTTGTAACATCCTGGGTATCATTATAAGTTATTTCGTGAAGTTAGTGTAGTTAGCATGTCGTTAGTGTTAACATGATGTTAGTGTAGTTAACATGTTGTTAGTGTTAACATGATGTTAGTGTAGTTAGCATGTCGTTAGTGTTAACATGATGTTAGTGTAGTTAACATGTTGTTAGTGTTAACATGATGTTAGTGTAGTTAACATGTTGTTAGTGTTAACATGATGTTAGTGTTGTTCACATACTGTTAGTGTTAACATGTTAGTGTAGTTAACATGTTGTTAGTGTTAACATGATGTCGGTATAGTTAACATGTTAGTGCTAAGGTGATGTTAGTGTAAACATTTTAGTTTAGTTAGCATGATGTTAGTGTAGTTAACATATTGATAGTATTAACGTGATGTTAGTGTAGTTAGAATGATGTTAGTGTAGTTAACATATTGATAGTATTAACGTGATGTTAGTGTAGTTAGTATGATGTTAGTGTAGTTAACATGTCGTTAATGCTAACATGATATTAGTGTAGTTATCATGTCAGTGTTAACGTCATGTTAGTGTAGTTAGCATGATGTTAAAGTAGTTATCATAATGTTAATGTAGTTAGCATGTTAATGTAGCTAGCATGTTAGTGTAGTTACCATAATGTTAGTGTAGTTAGCATGATGTTAGTGCAGTTAGCATGATGTTAGTGTAGTTAGCATGATGTTAGTGCAGTTAGCATGATGTTAGTGTAGTTAGCATGATGTTAGTGTAGTTAGCATGTTAGTGTAGTTACCATGATGTTAGTGTAGTTAGCATGTTAGTGTAGTTAGCATGATGTTAGTGAAGTTAGCATGATGTTAGTGCAGTTAGCATAATGTTAGTGTAGTTAGCATGTTAGTGTAGTTAGCATGATGTTAGTGAAGTTAGCATGATGTTAGTGAAGTTAGCATAATGTTAGTGTAGTTAGCATGTTAGTGTAGTTAGCATGATGTTAGTGAAGTTAGTGCAGTTAGCATGATGTTAGTGTAGTTAGCATGATGTTAGTGCAGTTAGCATGTTAGTGTAGTTAGCATGATGTTAGTGCAGTTAGCATGATGTTAGTGTAGTTAGCATGATGTTAGTGCAGTTAACATGTTAGTGTAGTTAGCATGATGTTAGTGTAGTTAACATGTTAGTGTAGTTAGCACGATGTTAGTGTAGTTAGCATGTTAGTGTAGTTAGCATGATGTTAGTGCAGTTAGCATGATGTTAGTGTAGTTAGCATGATGTTAGTGCAGTTAGCATGTTAGTGTAGTTAGCATGTTAGTGTAGTTAGCATGATGTTAGTGCAGTTAGCATGTTAGTGTAGTTAGCATGATGTTAGTGCAGTTAGCATGTTAGTGTAGTTAGCATGATGTTAGTGCAGTTAGCATGATGTTAGTGCAGTTAGCATGTTAGTGTAGTTAGCATGATGTTAGTGTAGTTAGCATGTTAGTGTAGTTAGCATGATGTTAGTGTAGTTAGCATGTTAGTGTAGTTAGCATGATGTTAGTGTAGTTAGCATAATGTAAGTGTAGTTAGCATGTTAGTGTAGTTAGCATGATGTTAGTGCAGTTAGCATGTTAGTGTAGTTAGCATAATGTTAGTGAAGTTAGCATGATGTTAGTGCAGTTAGCATGATGTTAGTGTAGTCAGCATGATGTTTGTGTAGTTAGCATATTAGTGTAGTTAGCATGATGTTAGTGCAGTTAGCATGTTAGTGTAGTTAGCATGTTAGCGCAGTTAGCATGTTAGTGTAGTTAGCATAATGATAGTGAAGTTAGCATGATGTTAGTGCAGTTAGCACGATGTTAGTGTAGTCAGCATGATGTTAGCGTAGTTAGCATGATGTTAGTGTAGTTAGCATGATGTTAGCGTAGTTAGCATGATGTTAGTGTAGTTAGCATGATGTTAGCGTAGTTAGCATGATGTTAGTGCAGTTAGCATGATGTTAGTGCAGTTAGCATGATGTTAGTGCAGTTAGCATGTTAGCGCAGTTAGCATGTTAGTGTAGTTAGCATGATGTTAGTGTAGTTAGCATGATGTTAGTGTAGTTAGCATGATGTTAGCGTAGTTAGCATGATGTTAGTGTAGTTAGCATGATGTTAGCGTAGTTAGCATGATGTTAGTGCAGTTAGCATGATGTTAGTGCAGTTAGCATGATGTTAGTGCAGTTAGCATGTTAGCGCAGTTAGCATGTTAGTGTAGTTAGCATGATGTTAGTGTAGTTAGCATGATGTTAGTGTAGTTAGCATGATGTTAGCGTAGTTAGCATGATGTTAGTGTAGTTAGCATGATGTTAGCGTAGTTAGCATGATGTTAGTGCAGTTAGCATGATGTTAGTGCAGTTAGCATGATGTTAGTGCAGTTAGCATGTTAGCGTAGTTAGCATGTTAGCGCAGTTAGCATGTTAGTGTAGTTAGCATGATGTTAGTGTAGTTAGCATGATGTTAGCGTAGTTAGCATGATGTTAGTGTAGTTAGCATGATGTTAGCGTAGTTAGCATGATGTTAGTGTAGTTAGCATGATGTTAGTGCAGTTAGCATGATGTTAGTGTAGTTAGCATGATGTTAGTGTAGTTAGCATGATGTTAGTGTAGTTAGCATGATGTTAGTGTAGTTAGCATGATGTTAGTGTAGTTAGCATGATGTTAGTGTAGTTCGCATGATGTTAGTGTAGTTAGCATGTTAGTGTAGTTAGCATGATGTTAGTGTAGTTAGCATGATGTTAGTGTAGTTAGCATGATGTTAGTGTAGTTAGCATGATGTTAGTGCAGTTAGCATGATCTTCGTGTAATTAGCATGTTAGTGCAGTTAGCATGATATAATAGTTATGTTAGTGTACTTAGCATGATGATGTTGTTAGCATGATGTTAGTATTGTTAGCATGATGTTAGTGTAGTTAGCATGATGTTAGTGTAGTTAGCATGATGTAATTATGGAAAGGAAGTTATTAAGTTATTTATGTTAGGAAAGTTACTATCACGTAATCTAGATTGTGATGTTAGTGTTTGTTAATGATGTTAGTATAGTGACTTGTTAGCAAAGTGTAGATATATGTTAGTACTAGTGAAGCTAGTGTCTTTGTGGCAGGTGTTGCTAGTGTTGGTATACAGTTGGTACTAGTGAAGCTAGTGTCATTGTGGCAGGTGTTGCTAGTGTGGCGTTAGTACAGTTAGTACTAGTGAAGCTAGTGTCATTGTGACAGGTGTTGCTAGTGTTGCGTTAGTACAGTTAGTACTAGTGAAGCTAGTGTCATTGTGGCAGGTGTTGCTAGTGTTGCGTTAGTGCTGTTAGTATTAGTGAAGCTAGTGTCATTGTGGCAGGTGTTGCTAGTGTTGCGTTAGTGCTGTTAGTACTAGTGAAGCTAGTGTCATTGTGGCAGGTGTTGCTAGTGTGGCGTTAGTGCTGTTAGTACTAGTGAAGCTAGTGTCATTGTGGCAGGTGTTGCAAGTGTGGCGTTAGTACAGTTAGTACTAGTGAAGCTAGTGTCATTGTGACAGGTGTTGCTAGTGTTGCGTTAGTACAGTTAGTACTAGTGAAGCTAGTGTCATTGTGGCAGGTGTTGCTAGTGTTGCGTTAGTACAGTTAGTACTAGTGAAGCTAGTGTCATTGTGACAGGTGTTGCTAGTGTTGCGTTAGTACAGTTAGTACTAGTGAAGCTAGTGTCATTGTGGCAGGTGTTGCTAGTGTGGCGTTAGTGCTGTTAGTACTAGTGAAGCTAGTGTCATTGTGGCAGGTGTTGCAAGTGTGGCGTTAGTGCTGTTAGTACTAGTGAAGCTAGTGTCATTGTGGCAGGTGTTGCTAGTGTGGCGTTAGTACAGTTAGTACTAGTGAAGCTAGTGTCATTGTGACAGGTGTTGCTAGTGTTGCGTTAGTACAGTTAGTACTAGTGAAGCTAGTGTCATTGTGGCAGGTGTTGCAAGTGTGGCGTTAGTGCTGTTAGTACTAGTGAAGCTAGTGTCATTGTGGCAGGTGTTGCTAGTGTGGCGTTAGTACAGTTAGTACTAGTGAAGCTAGTGTCATTGTGACAGGTGTTGCTAGTGTTGCGTTAGTACAGTTAGTACTAGTGAAGCTAGTGTCATTGTGACAGGTGTTGCTAGTGTTGCGTTAGTACAGTTAGTACTAGTGAAGCTAGTGTCATTGTGGCAGGTGTTGCTAGTGTGGCGTTAGTGCTGTTAGTACTAGTGAAGCTAGTGTCATTGTGGCAGGTGTTGCAAGTGTGGCGTTAGTGCTGTTAGTACTAGTGAAGCTAGTGTCAGTGTGGCAGGTGTTGCTAGTGTTGCGTTAGTGCTGTTAATACTAGTGAAGCTAGTGTCATTGTGGCAGGTGTTGCTAGTTTTGCGCTAATGCTGTTAGTACTAGTGAAGCTAGTGTCTTTGTGGCAGGTGTTGCTAGGGTGGCGTTAGTGCTGTTAGTACTAGTAAAGTTAGTGTCATTGTGGCAGGTGTTGCTAGTGTTGCGTTAGTGCTGTTAGTACTAGTGAAGTTAGTGCCACTGTGGCAGGTGTTGCTAGTGTTGCGTTAGTACAGTTAGGACTAGTGAAGCTAGTGTCACTGTGGCAGGTGTTGCTAGTGTTGCGTTAGTGCTGTTAGTACTAGTGAAGCTAGTGTCTTTGTGGCAGGTGTTGCTCGTGTTGCGTTAGTGCTGTTAGTACTAGTGTAGTGTCATTGTGGCAGGTGTTGCTAGTGTTGCGTTAGTACAGTTAGTACTAGTGAAGCTAGTGACATTGTGGCAGGTGCTGCTAGTGTTGCGTTAGTGCTGTTAGTACTAGTGAAGCTAGCGTCTTTGTGGCAGGTGTTGCTAGTGTTGCGTTAGTACAGTTAGTACTAGTAAAGCTAGTGTCTTTGTGGCAGGAGGTTGCTAGTGTTGGGTTAGTGCTGTTAGTACTAGTGAAGCTAGTGTTTTTGTGGCAGGTGTTGCTAGTGTTGCGTTAGTGCTGTTAGTACTAGTGAAGCTAGTGTCATTGTGGCAGGTGTTGCTAGTGTGGCGTTAGTGCTGTTAGTACTAGTGAAGCTAGTGTCATTGTGGCAGGTGTTGCTAGTGTGGCGTTAGTGCTCTTAATACTAGTGAAGCTAGTGTCATTGTGGCAGGTGTTGCTAGTGTTGCATTAGTACAGTTAGAACTAGTGAAGCTAGTGTCATTGTGGTAGGTGTTGCTAGTGTTGCATTAGTAGAGTTAGTACTAGTGAAGCTAGTGTCATTGTGGCAGGTGTTGCTAGTGTTGCGTTAGTGCTGTTAGTACTAGTGAAGCTAGTGTCATTGTGGCAGGTGTTGCTAGTGTTGCGTTAGTAGAGTTAGTACTAGTGAAGCTAGTGTCATTGTGGCAGGTGTTGCTAGTGTTGCGTTAGTAGAGTTAGTACTAGTGAAGCTAGTGTCATTGTGGCAGGTGTTCCTAGTGTTGCGTTAGTAGAGTTAGTACTAGTGAAGCTAGTGTCATTGTGGCAGGTGTTGCTAGTGTGGCGTTAGTGCTGTTAATACTATTGAAGCTAGTGTCATTGTGGCAGGTGTTGCTAGTGTTGCGTTAGTACAGTTAGTACTAGTGAAGCTAGTGTCATTGTGGCAGGTGTTGCTAGTGTTGCGTTAGTACAGTTAGTACTAGTGAAGCTAGTGTCATTGTGGCAGGTGTTGCTAGTGTTGCGTTAGTACAGTTAGTACTAGTGAATCTAGTGTCATTGTGGCAGGTGTTGCTAGTGTTGCGTTAGTACAGTTAGTACTAGTGAAGCTAGTGTCATTGTGGCAGGTGTTGCTAGTGTTGCGTTAGTGCTGTTAGTACTAGTGAAGCTAGTGTCATTGTGGCAGGTGTTGCTAGTGTTGCGTTAGTGCTGTTAATACTAGTGAAGCTAGTGTCATTGTGACAGGTGTTGCTAGTGTTGCGTTAGTACAGTTAGTACTAGTGAAGCTAGTGTCATTGTGGCAGGTGTTGCTAGTGTTGCGTTAGTACAGTTAGTACTAGTGAAGCTAGTGTCATTGTGGCAGGTGTTGCTAGTGTTGCGTTAGTACAGTTAGTACTAGTGAAGCTAGTGTCATTGTGGCAGGTGTTGCTAGTGTTGCGTTAGTACAGTTAGTACTAGTGAAGCTAGTGTCATTGTGGCAGGTGTTGCTAGTGTTGCGTTAGTACAGTTAGTACTAGTGAAGCTAGTGTCATTGTGGCAGGTGTTGCTAGTGTTGCGTTAGTACAGTTAGTGAATATCAAATGTTATACAATACCGAAAGGTTGGTAGATAAGACACATAGTGAAGTGTTGATAGTGAAGTGTTGAAAGTGAAGTGTTGATAGTGAAGTTTTGATAGTGAAGTGTTGATAGTGAAGTGTTGATAGTGAAGTATTGATAGTGAAGTGTTGATAGTGAAGTGTTGATAGTGAAGTGTTGATAGTGAAGTATTGATAGTGAAGTGTTGATAGTGAAGTGTTGATAGTGAAGTGTTGATAGTGAAGTGTTGATAGTGAAGTGTTGATAGTGAAGTGTTGATAGTGAAGTGTTGATAGTGAAGTATTGATAGTGAAGTATTGATAGTGAAGTGTTGATAGTGAAGTGTTGATAGTGAAGTATTGATAGTGAAGTGTTGATAATGAAGTGTTGATAGTGAAGTGTTGATATTGAAGTGTTGATAGTGAAGTGTTGATAGTGAAGTGTTGATAGTGAAGTGCTGATAGTGAAGTGTTGATAGTGAAATGTTGATAGTGAAGTGTTGATAATGAAGTGTTGATCGTGAAGTGTTGATAGTGAAGTGTTGATAGTGAAGTGTTGATAGTGAAGTGTTAATAGTGAAGTGTTGATAGTGAAGTGCTGATAGTGAAGTGCTGATAATGAAGTGTTGATAGTGAAGTGTTGATAATGAAGTGTTGATATTGAAGTGTTGATAGTGAAGTGCTGATAGTGAAGTGTTGATAATGAAGTGTTGATAATGAAGTGTTGATAGTGAAGTGTTGATAATGAAGTGTTGATAGTGAAGTGTTGATATTGAAGAGTTGATAGTGAAGTGTTGATAATGAAATGTTGATAGTGAAGTGTTGATAATGAAGTGTTGATAGTGAAGTGTTGATAGTGAAGTGTTGATAGTGAAGTATTGATAGTGAAGTGTTGATAATGAAGTGTTGATAGTGAAGTGTTGATAGTGAAGTGTTTATAGTGAAGTGTTGATAGTGAAGTGTTGATAGTGAAGTATTGATAGTGAAGTGTTGATAGTGAAGTGTTGATAGTGAAGTGTTGATAGTGAAGTGTTGATAGTGAAGTATTGATAGTGAAGTGTTGATAGTGAAGTGTTGAGAGTGAAGTATTGATAGTGAAGTGTTGATAGTGAAGTGTTGATAGTGAAGTGTTGATAGTGAAGTGTTGATAGTGAAGTATTGATAGTGAAGTGTTGATAGTGAAGTGTTGATAGTGAAGTGTTGATAGTGAAGTGTTGATAATGAAGTGTTGATAGTGAAGTGTTGATAGTGAAGTGTTGATAATGAAGTGTTGTTAGTGAAGTGTTGATAATGAAGTGTTGATAGTGAAGTGTTGATAGTGAAGTGTTGATAGTGAAGTGTTGATAATGAAGTGTTGATAGTGAAGTGTTGATAGTGAAGTGTTGATAATGAAGTGTTGATAGTGAAGTGTTGATAGTGAAATGTTGATAATGAAGTGTTGATAGTGAAGTGTTGATAGTGAAGTGTTGATAATGAATTGTTGATAGTGAAGTGTTGATAGTGAAGTGTTGATAATGAAGTGTTGATAGTGAAGTGTTGATAATGAAGTGTTGATAGTGAAGTGTTGATAATGAAGTGTTGATAATGAAGTGTTGATAATGAAGTGTTGATAGTGAAGTGTTGATAGTGAAGTGTTGATAATGAAGTGTTGATAGTGAAGTGTTGATAGTGAAATGTTGATAGTGAAGTGTTGATAGTGAAGTGTTGATAGTGAAGTGTTGATAATGAAGTGTTGATAGTGAAGTGTTGATAGTGAAGTGTTGATAATGAAGTGTTGATAATGAAGTGTTGATAGTGAAGTGTTGATAGTGAAGTGTTGATAGTGAAGTGTTGATAGTGAAGTGTTGATAATGAAGTGTTGATAGTGAAGTGTTGATAGTGAAGTGTTGATAATGAAGTGTTGATAGTGAAGTGTTGATAGTGAAGTGTTGATAGTGAAGTGTTGATAGTGAAGTGTTGATAGTGAAGTGTTGATAGTGAAGTGTTGATAGTGAAGTGATGATAGTGAAGTGTTGATAGTGAAGTGATGATAGTGAAGTGTTGATAGTGAAGTGTTGATAGTGAAGTGTTGATAGTGAAGTGATGATAGTGAAGTGTTGATAGTGAAGTGATGATAGTGAAATGATAGTGAAGTGTTGATAGTGAAGTGATGATAGTGAAGTGTTGATAGTGAAGTGATGATAGTGAAGTGATGATAGTGAAGTGTTGATAGTGAAGTGTTGATAGTGAAGTGTTGATAGTGAAGTGATGATAGTGAAGTGTTGATAGTGAAGTGTTGATAGTGAAGTGTTGATAGTGAAGTGTTGATAGTGAAGTGTTGATAGTGAAGTGCTGATAGTGAAGTGCTGATAGTGAAGTGATGATAGTGAAGTGATGATAGTGAAGTGATGATAGTGAAGTGATGATAGTGAAGTGTTGATAGTGAAGTGTTGATAGTGCAGTGTTGATGGTGAAGTGTTGATGGTGAAGTGTTGATAGTGAAGTGTTGATAGTGAAGTGTTGATAGTGAAGTGATGATAGTGAAGTGATGATAGTGAAGTGATGATAGTGAAGTGATGATAGTGAAGTGATGATAGTGAAGTGATGATAGTGAAGTGATGATAGTGAAGTGTTGATAGTGAAGTGTTGATAGTGCAGTGTTGATGGTGAAGTGTTGATAGTGAAGTGTTGATAGTGAAGTGTTGATAGTGAAGTGTTGATAGTGAACTGCTGATAGTGAAGTGTTGATAGTGAAGTGTTGATAGTGAAGTGTTGATAGTGAAGTGTTGATAGTGAACTGCTGATAGTGAAGTGTTGATAGTGAAGTGTTGATAGTGAAGTGTTGATAGTGAAGTGTTGATAGTGAACTGCTGATAGTGAAGTGTTGATAGTGAAGTGTTGATAGTGAAGTGTTGATAGTGAAGTGTTGATAGTGAAGTATTGATAGTGAAGTGTTGATAGTGAAGTGTTGATAGTGAACTGCTGATAGTGAAGTGTTGATAGTGAAGTGTTGATAGTGAAGTGTTGATAGTGAAGTGTTGATAGTGAACTGCTGATAGTGAAGTGTTGATAGTGAAGTGTTGATAGTGAAGTGTTGATAGTGAAGTGTTGATAGTGAAGTGTTGATAGTGAAGTGTTGATAGTGAAGTGTTGATAGTGAAGTGTTGATAGTGAACTGCTGATAGTGAAGTGTTGATAGTGAAGTGTTGATAGTGAAGTGTTGATAGTGAAGTGTTGATAGTGAAGTGATGATAGTGAACTGCTGATAGTGAAGTGATGATAGTGAAGTGTTGATAGTGAAGTGTTGATAGTGAAGTGTTGATAGTGAAGTGTTGATAGTGAAGTGTTGATAGTGATGTGTTGATAGTGAAGTGATGATAGTGAACTGCTGATAGTGAAGTGATGATAGTGAAGTGTTGATAGTGAAGTGTTGATAGTGAAGTGTTGATAATGAATGTTGATAGTGCAGTGTTGATAGTGCAGTGTTGATAGTGAAGTGTTGATAGTGAAGTGTTATTAGTGAAGTGTTGATAGTGCAGTGTTGATAGTGCAGTGTTGATAGTGCAGTGTTGATAGTGCAGTGTTGATAGTGAAGTGTTGATAGTGCAGTGTTGATAGTGAAGTGTTGATAGTGAAGTGTTGATAGTGCAGTGTTGATAGTGCAGTGTTGATAGTGCAGTGTTGATAGTGCAGTGTTGATAGTGAAGTGTTGATAGTGCAGTGTTGATAGTGCAGTGTTGATAGTGCAGTGTTGATAGTGCAGTGTTGATAGTGAAGTATTGATAGTGAAGTGTTGATAGTGAAGTGTTGATAATGAAGTGTTGATAGTGCAGTGTTGATAGTGCAGTGTTGATAGTGAAGTGTTGATAGTGAAGTGTTGATAGTGAAGTGTTGATAGTGCAGTGTTGATAGTGCAGTGTTGATAGTGCAGTGTTGATAGTGAAGTGTTGATAGTGCAGTGTTGATAGTGAAGTGTTGATAGTGAAGTGTTGATAGTGCAGTGTTGATAGTGCAGTGTTGATAGTGAAGTGTTGATAGTGCAGTGTTGATAGTGCAGTGTTGATAGTGAAGTGTTGATAGTGCAGTGTTGATAGTGAAGTGTTGATAGTGCAGTGTTGATAGTGCAGTGTTGATAGTGAAGTGTTGATAGTGCAGTGTTGATAGTGAAGTGTTGATAGTGAAGTGTTCATAGTGCAGTGTTGATAGTGCAGTGTTGATAGTGAAGTGTTGATAGTGCAGTGTTGATAGTGCAGTGTTGATAGTGAAGTGTTGATAGTGCAGTGTTGATAGTGAAGTGTTGATAGTGAAGTGTTGATAGTGCAGTGTTGATAGTGCAGTGTTGATAGTGCAGTGTTGATAGTGCAGTGTTGATAGTGAAGTGTTGATAGTGAAGTGTTGATAGTGCAGTGTTGATAGTGCAGTGTTGATAGTGCAGTGTTGATAGTGCAGTGTTGATAGTGCAGTGTTGATAGTGCAGTGTTGATAGTGAAGTGTTGATAGTGAAGTGTTGATAGTGCAGTGTTGATAGTGCAGTGTTGATAGTGCAGTGTTGATAGTGAAGTGTTGATAGTGAAGTGTTGATAGTGAAGTGTTGATAGTGAAGTGTTGATAGTGAAGTGTTGATAGTGAAGTGTTGATAGTGAAGTGTTGATAGTGCAGTGTTGATAGTGCAGTGTTGATAGTGAAGTGTTGATAGTGAAGTGTTGATAGTGAAGTGTTGATAGTGAAGTGTTGATAGTGAAGTGTTGATAGTGAAGTGTTGATAGTGAAGTGTTGATAGTGAAGTGTTGATAGTGAAGTGTTGATAGTGAAGTGTTGATAGTGAAGTGTTGATAGTGAAGTGTTGATAGTGAAGTGTTGATAGTGAAGTGTTGATAGTGAAGTGTTGATAGTGAAGTGTTGATAGTGAAGTGTTGATAGTGAAGTGTTGATAGTGAAGTGTTGATAGTGAAGTGTTGATAGTGAAGTGTTGATAGTGAAGTGTTGATAGTGAAGTGTTGATAGTGCAGTGTTGATAGTGAAGTGTTGATAGTGAAGTGTTGATAGTGAAGTGTTGATAGTGCAGTGTTGATAGTGAAGTGTTGATAGTGAAGTGTTGATAGTGCAGTGTTGATAGTGCAGTGTTGATAGTGAAGTGTTGATAGTGAAGTGTTGATAGTGCAGTGTTGATAGTGCAGTGTTGATAGTGAAGTGTTGATAGTGAAGTGTTGATAGTGAAGTGTTGATAGTGAAGTGTTGATAGTGAAGTGTTGATAATGAAGTGTTGATAGTGAAGTGTTGATAGTGAAGTGTTGATAGTGAAGTGTTGATAGTGAAGTGTTGATAGTGAAGTGTTGATAGTGAAGTGTTGATAATGAAGTGCTGATAGTGAAGTGTTGATAGTGTAAATATTATCCTTATATAGCGTGTAATTAACATTATTGGTGCTCTAATTAACATTAATTTATTATTAATATTAATATTATTGTAATTATTATTACTATTATTACTATTGCTAACATTGTTAGTATCGTTGTTACATTGTTAATATTTTTGTTAGTTTTGTTAGCGTTAAAATTGCTATTTTATTAATAAATGAAAATATACACCGGAAAGCGTTAAACACTCAGGGGGCGCAACACTTCTGGAAAATGGGTGAAGACATTTATTCCGAGGAATGTGAGGGCGGTAGCTCCGGTACCTTGGATCATGAGCCCTTCACCTGCATCAAGGTACCCACCTAGACGGGCTGAGGCACAAAGGCTAACGGGGAAATTTAATTAAGGTCTTGTGTATACGTGGGTGTACGTGGGTGTGTGTTCGTGGGTGTGTACTTGGGTGTGATTGTAATATGTAAAGACGTGTACGTGGGTGTACGTGGGCGTGGCTGTGTATGTTTGCAGGGGTGGCAGTATGTGCGTGGCTGTGTACGTGGCTTGTTACAGCATGGGCGTGTGTACGTTGGTATGATAGTAAGGTCGTGTGTAGGTGTGTGTACGTGAGTGTGATAGTAAGGTCGTGTGTAGGCGTGTGTACGTGGGTGTGATAGTAAGGTCGTATGCAGGTGTCTACGTGGGTGTGAGAATACGGTCGTGAGTAGGTGTGTGATCATGGGTGTGATAAGGTCGTGTGTAAGTGCGTGTACGTAGGTGTGATAATAAGGTCGTGTGTTGGTGTGTGTGTGTGGGTTTGTGTACGTGGATGTGATAATGTCGTGTGTAGGTATGTGTACGTGGGTGTGATAATAAGGTCATGTGTGTGTGTGTACGTGGGTGTGATAATAAGGTCATGTGAAGGTGTGTACATTGGTATGTGCGTAGGTTCCGATTGTACGGTCTTGTGTAGGTGAGTGTACGTGGGTTGTGAGAATAACGTCATGAGGTGTGTATATGTGTGTGTATGTGTGTGTGTATGTGTGTGTACTCACCTATTTGTGGTTGCAGGGGTCGAGTCTTAGCTCCTGGCCCCGCCTCTTCACCGGTTGCTACTAGGCCCTCTCTTTCCCCGCTCCATGAGCTTTATCAAACCTCGTCTTAAAACTGTGTATGGTTCCTGCCTCCACTACGTCATTTTCTAGGCTATTCCACTGCCTTACAACTCTATGACTGAAGAAATACTTCCTACTATCTCTCTGACTCATTTGTGTCTTCAACTTTCAATTGTGGCCTCTTGTTTCTGTGTCCCCTCCCTGGAACATCCTGTCCTTGTCCACCTTGTCTATTCCACGCAGTATTTTATATGTCGTTATCATGTCTCCCCTGACCCTCCTGTCCTCCAGTGTCGTCAGGCCGATTTCCCTTAATCTTCGTGTGTGTGTGTGTATGTGTGTGTACTCACCTAATTGTACTCACCTAATTGTGGTTGCAGGGGTCGAGACTCAGCTCCTGTGTGTGTGTGTGTGTGTGTGTGTGTGTGTGTGTGTGTGTGTGTGTGTGTCAATACGTGGGATGTGAGGATAAGGTCATAGGAGAGTATATATGTATGAATATGTGAAGGTGTGTATGTGTACGTAGGTGTGTATGTGGGTTGTGATAGTAAGGTCACGTAAAGGTCGATTCACAGCTCGATTCACAGCTCCTGGCCCTGCCTCTTCATTGGTCGCTAATAGGTCACTCTTCCTGCTCCATGAACTTTATTATACCTCTTCTTAAACCTATGTATGGATCCTGCCTCCACTACATCGCTTCCCAGACTATTCCACTTCCTGACAGCTTTGTGACCGAAGAAATACTTCCTAACATTCCTGTGACTCATCTGAGTCTTCAACTTCCACCTGTGACCCCTTGTTGTTGTGTCCCATCTCTGGAAAATCCTGTCTCTGTCAACCTTGTCGATTCCTCTCAGTATTTTATATGTCGTTATCATATCCTCTCTATCTCTCCTGTCCTCTTGTGTCGTTAGGTCGATTTCCATTAAACTCTCCCCGTAGGACATTTCCCCTTAGCTCCGGGACTAGTCTCGTCACAAACCTTTGCACTTTCTCAAATTTCCTTACGTGCTTGGCTAGGCGTGGGTTCCAAATTGGAGCAGCATACTCCAATATGGGCACGCACGTACACGGTGTACAGAGTCCTAAGGGATTTTTTCTGAGATGTCGGAATGCAATTCTTAGGTTCCCTAGTCACCCATATGCTGCAGAAGTTATTTGGTTGATGTGCGACTCAGGAGATGTGCTCGGTATTTTACCCACCCCAAGAACCTTTTCATTGAGTGAGGTTTGTAATCTCTGGCCCGCTCGACTGTACTTCGTCTGAGGTCTTCTTTGCCCTTCCCCAATCTTCATGACTTTGCACTTGGTTGGGTTGAGCTCCAGGAGCTAGTTTCTGGACCAGGCCTGCAGTCTGTCCAGATCCCTTTGTAGTCCTACCTGGTCCTCCTCCGATTTAATTCTCATCAGTTTCACATCGTCTGCAAATAGGGACAATTCTGAGTCTATTCCTTCCATCATGTCGTTCACATATACCAGAAACAGCACCGGTCCTAGGACTGACCCCCTGGGAAACCCTGCTCGTCACAAGTTCCCACTCTGACACCTCGCCACGTACCATGACTCACTGCTGACTTCCCGCCAGGCATTCTCTGATCCACTGCAGCGCCTTCCCTGTCATACCTGCCTGGTCCTGCAGCTTTTGCACTAATCTCTTGTGAGGAACTGTGTCAAACGCCTTCTTACAGTCCAAGAAAATGCAATCTACTCACTCTCGTCTCTCTCTC
>NC_091295.1:2528800-2532865 GCF_038502225.1 Cherax quadricarinatus
ACCCTAACCTGAGCCTCACTATCCTCATAAAAGCTCTTTACAGCATTTAGTAACTTACCACCTATTCCATATACTTGCAACATCTGCCACATTGCTTCCCTATCCACTCTATCATATGCTTTTTCTAAATCCATAAATGCAATAAAAACTTTCCTACCTTTATCTAAATACCGTTCTGGTAAATGTTTCAATGTAAACACTTGATCTACACATCCCCTACCCACACTGAAACTTCCTTGCTCATCCGCAATCCTATACTCTGTCTTACCTCTAATTCTTTCAATTATAACCCTACCGTACACTTTTCCTGGTATACTCAGTAAACTAATTCCTCTATAATTTTTACAATCCCTTGTGTCCCCCTTCCCTTTATCTAAAGGGACTATACACGCTCTCCGCCAATCCCTAGGTACCTTTCCCTCTTTCATTTATTAAACAAAAATACCAACCACTCCGACACACTATCCTCCCCTGCTTTTAACATTTCTGTCATGATCCCATCAGTTCCAGCTGCTTTACCCCCTTTCATTCTACGTAATGCCTCACGTACCTCCACCACACTCACATCCTGTTCTTCTTCACTCCTAAAAGATGGTATACCTCCCTGGCCAGTGCATGAAATTACCGCCTCCCTTTCTTCGTCGACATTTAAAAGTTCCTCAAAATATTCTCGCCATCTACCTAATACCTCCCTCTCCCCATCTACTAACTCCCCTACTCTGTTTTTAACTGACAAATCCATATTTTCCCTAGGCTTTCTTAACTTGTTTAACTCACTCCAAATTTTTTTCTTATATTCATTCAAATTTCTTGACAGTGCCTCTCCCACTCTATCATCTGCTCTCCTTTTGCACTCTCTCACCACTCTCTTTACCATTCTTTTACTCTCCATATACTCTGCTCTTATAACACTTCTGCTTTGTAAAAACCTCTCGTAAGCTAACTTTTTCTCTTTTATCACACCCTTTACTTCATCATTCCACCAATCACTCCTCTTTCCTCCTGCCCCCACCCTCCTATAACCATAAACTTCTGCCGCACATTCTAATACTGCATTTTCAAAACTAATCCAACCCTCTTCAACCCCCCCACTATTCATACCTGCACCAGCCCACCTTTCTGCCAATAGTTCCTTATATTTCACCCTAACTTCATCTCTCTCTTAGTTTATACACTTTCACCTCCCTCTTACTTGTTGCCATTTTCTTCTTTTCCCATCTACCTCTTACTCTAACTGTAGCTACAACTAAATAATGATCAGATATATCAGTTTCCCCTCTATAAACATGTACATCCTGGAGCCTACCCAACAGCCTTTTATCCACCAATACATAATCTAACAAACTACTTTCATTACTTGCTACATCATACCTTGTATATTTATTTATCCTCTTCTTCATAAAATATGTATTACTTATTACCAAACCTCTTTCTACACATAGCTCAATTAAAAGGCTTCCCATTTTCATTTACCCCTGGCACCCCAAATTTACCCACTACTCCTTCCATAACATTTTTACCCACTTTAGCATTGAAATCCCCAACCACCATTACTCTCACACTTGGTTCAAAACTCCCCACGCATTCACTCAACATCTCCCAAAATCTCTCTCTCTCCTCTACACTTCTCTCTTCTCCAGGTGCATACACGCTTACTATAACCCACTTTTCACATCCAACCTTTATTTTACTCTACATAATCCTTGAATTAATACGTTTATAGTCCCTCTTTTCCTGCCACAGCTTATCCTTCAACATTATTGCTACTCCTTATTTAGCTCTAACTCTATTTGAAACCCATGACCTAATCCCATTTATTCCTCTCCACTGAAACTCTCCCACCCCCTTCAGCTTTGTTTCACTTAAAGCCAGGACATCCAGCTTCTTCTCATTCATAACATCCACAATCATCTCTCGCTGATCATTCACACAACATCCACACACATTCAGACTTCCCACTTTGACAATTTTCTTCTTATTCTTTTTAGTAATTATTACAGGAAAAGGCGTTGCTAGCCCATTGTTCCCGGCATTTTAGTTGACTTTTACAACACGCATGACTTACGGAGGAAACATTCTTATTCCACTTCCCCATGGATATAAAAGGAAAAGTAATAAGAACAAGAACTATTAAGATAAAATCACAGAATAAACATGTACATGTATGTGTAGTGTGACCTAAGTGTAAGTAGAAGTAGCAAGACGTACCTGTAATCTTGCATATTTATGAGACAGACAAAAGACACCAGCAATCCTACCATCATGTAAAACAATTACAGGATTTCGTTTTACACTCACTTGGCAGGACGGTAGTACCTCCCTGGGTACCTCCCTGGGTTTGCTGTCTACCAACCTACTACCACAGGACGGTAGTACCTCCCTGGGTGGTTGCTGTCTACCAACCTACTACCACAGGACGGTAGTACCTCCCTGGGTGGTTGCTGTCTACCAACCTACTACCACAGGACGGTAGTACCTAACTGGGTGGTTGCTGTCTACCAACCTACTATCACAGGACGGTAGTACCTCCCTGGGTGGCTGCTGTCTACCAGCCTACTACTAGAGGACGGTAGTACCGCCTTGGGCGGTTGCTGTCTACCAACCTACTATCACAGAACGGTAGTACCTCCCTGGGTGGCTGCTCTCTACCAGCCTACTACCACAGGACGGTAGTACCTCCCAGAGTGGCTGCTGTCTACCAACCTACTACCACAGAACGGTAGTATCTCCCTGGGTGGTTGCTGTCTACCAACCTACTACCACAGGACGATAGTATCTCCCTGGGTGGTTGCTGTCTACCAACCTACTACCACAGGACGGTAGTACCTCCCTGGGTGGTTGCTGTCTACCAACCTACTACCACAGGACGGTAGTACCTCCCTGGGTGGTTGCTGTCTACTAACCTACTACCACAGGACGGTAGTACCTCCCTGGGTGGTTGCTGTCTACCAACCTACTACCACAGGACGGTAGTACCTCCCTGGGTGGTTGTCTACCAACCTACTACCACAGGACGGTAGTACCTCCCTGGGTGGTTGCTGTCTACCAACCTACTACCACAGGACGGTAGTACCTCCCTGGGTGGTTGCTGTCTACCAACCTACTACCACAGGACGGTAGTACCTCCCTGGGTGGTTGCTGTCTACCAACCTACTACCACAGGACGGTAGTACCTCCCTGGGTGGTTGCTGTCTACCAACCTACTACCAAAGGACGGTAGTACCTCCCTGGGTGGTTGCTGTCTATTAACCTACTACCACAGGACGGTAGTACCTCTCTGGGTGGTTGCTGTCTACCAACCTACTACCACAGGACGGTAGTACCTCTCTGGGTGGTTGCTGTCTACCAACCTACTACCACAGGACGGTAGTACCTCCCTGGGTGGTTGCTGTCTACCAACCTACTACCACATTACGGTAGTACCTCCCTGGGTGGTTGCTGTCTACCAACCTACTACCACATTACGGTAGTACCTCCCTGGGTGGTTGCTGTCTACCAACCTAATATATATATATATATATATATATATATATATATATGTCGTGCCGAATATGTAAAACTGGTCAATTAGCAAGAACTCATTTAAAATTAAGTCCTTTCTAAAATTTTCTCTTATACGTTTAAAGCTAGAATTTTTTCATTAATGTTAATGTAAAAATTTATAATTTTGCACCAAAAGAATCTTAGAAAACTTACCTAACCTTATTATAACAAGAACAATTTATTTTAGCCTAACCCAACTAAATATATTTTAGATTTGTTTACAATAATTTAATACTAAACAAACACAGTGAAATATATTTTTTTCGTCAGGTTCAGAATGATTTTGGCGAAATTATTGCATACACAAATTTTCACTTGTCCTATATGGCAAGATGAGCGTTGCTATTTAAGCCAAGATCGCAAGTTCTGCCTATTCGGCACGACATTTTATATATATATATATAATATATATATATATATATATATATATATATATATATATATATATATATATATATATTCTTGAGTTTGAGGCCAGAACAAAAAAGGCTCAAAGAAAACTTAATCCTGAACTTTTCAAAA
>NC_091295.1:2532965-2562965 GCF_038502225.1 Cherax quadricarinatus
AGAGTAACAGGAGTTGAATGGGAAAAGCCTGACTATAAAAGAGGGGACTACATAGGGTTGAGGAACTTCATGCAGGAGGTTCCGTAGGACAGAGAACTGGCAGGAAAGCCAGTAAATGAAATGAGGGAATATGTAACAACAAAATGCAAGGAGGCAGTGGAAAGGTTTATTCCCAAGGGCAACAGAAACAATGGGAAGACCAGAACGAGCCCCTGGTTTACCTGACGGTGTAAGGAGGCAAAAACAAAGTGCAATAGAGAATGGAAAAAGTACAGAAGGCAGAGAACACATGAAAATATGGAGATTAGTCGCAGAGCCAGGAGCGAGTATGCACAGGTAAGGAGGGAGGTCCAGCGACAGTATGAAAATAACATAGCATCGAAATTCAAGACTGACCCGAAACTGTTGTACAGCCACATCAGGAGAAAGACAACTGTCAAAGACCAGGTGATCAGACTGAGGACAGAAGGTGGAGAACTCACAAGAAATGATCAGGAGGTATGTGAGAAGCTAAACAGGAGATTTAAGGAAGTTTTTACATTAGAGACAGGAAGGGCTCTGGGAAGACAGCACAGAAGGGAACATCAAGAGGGAATATACCAACAAGTGTTGGATGACATACGAACAACCGAGGAGGAGGTGCAGAAGCTGCTAAGTGACCTTGATGCCTCATAGGCGATGGGACCGGACAACATCTCCCCGTGGGTCCTTAGAGAAGGAGCAGAGATGCTGTGCGTGCCCCTAACCACAATGTTCAACACATCCCTTGAAACTTGGCAATTACCTGAGAAATGGAAGACAGCAAATGTAGTCCCCATATTTAGAAAGGAAACAGAAATGAGGCACTAAACTACAGACCTGTGTCTCTGACATGTATTGCGTGCAAAGTCATGGACAAGATTATCAGGAGGAGAGTGGTGGAACACCTGGAATGGAACAAGATTATAAACGAAAACCAGCATGGGTTCATGGAAGGCATATCCTGTGTCACAAACCTTCTGGAGTTTTATGACAACGTAACAGAAGTAAGACACGAGAGGGGTAGGTTGACCGCATTTTCTTAGACTGCAGGAAGGCCTTTGACACAGTTCCCCACAAGAGATTAGCGCAGAAGCTGGAGGATCAGGCGCATATAACAGGGAGGGTACTGCAATGGATCTGGGAACACCTGACAGGGAGGCAACAATGATTCATGGTACGTGAAGAGGTATCACAGTGGGCGCCTGTGACGAGCGGGGTCCCACAGGGGTCAGTTCTAGGACCAGTGCTATTTTTGATATATGCGAACGAGATGATGGAAGGAATAGACTCTGAAGTGTCCCTATTCGCAGATGATGTGAAGCTGATGAGAAGAATTAAATCGGATGAGGATGAGGCACGACTGCAAAGAGACCTGGACAGGCTGGACATGTGGTCCAGAAACTGGCTTCTCGAATTCAACCCTGCCAAATGCAAAGTCATGAAAATTGGGGAGGGGCAAAGAAGACTGCAGACAGAGTATAGGCTAGGTGGACAAAGACTACAGACCCCACTCAGGGAGAAAGACCTTAAGGTGACCATAACACCGAGCACATCACCGGAGGCACCCATCAACCAAATAACTGCTGCAGCATACGGGCGCCTGGCAAACCTGAGAATAGCGTTCCGATACCTTAATAAGGAATCGTTCAGGACACTGTACACTGTGTATGTTAGGCCCATACTGGAGTATGCAGCACCAGTCTGGAACCCACACCTGGTCAAGCACGTTAAGAAGTTAGAGAAAGTACAAAGGTTTGCAACAAGGCTAGTCCCAGAGCTAAGGGGAATGTCGTACGAGGAAAAGTTGAGGGAAATTGGACTGACGACACTGGAGACCAGAAGGGTCAGGGAAGACATGACAATAATTTAATACTAAACAAAGACTAAACAAACACAGAATGATTTTGGCGATATTATTGCATACATATATTTTCGCTTGTCTTATATGGCAAGATGAGCGTTGCTATTTAAGCCAAAATCGCAAATTCTGCCTATCTATCTATCTATCTATCTATCTATATATATATATATATATATATATATATATATATATATATTATATATATATATATATATATATATTATATATATATATATATATATATATGTCGTGCCGAATAGGCAGAACTTGCGATCTTGGCTTAAATAGCAACGCTCATCTTGCCATATAGGACAAGTGAAAATTTGAGTATGCAATAATTTCACCAAAATCATTCTGAACCTAACGAAAAAAAATATATTTCACTGTGTTTGTTTAGTATTAAATTATTGTAAACAAATCTAAAATATATTTAGTTGGGTTAGGCTAAAATAAATTGTGCCTGTTATGATAAGGATAGGTAAGTTTTCTAAGATTCTTTTGGTGCAAAATTATAAATTTTTATATCAACATTAAATAAAAAAATATATTTTTAAACGTATAAGAGAAAATTTTAGAAAGGACTTAATTTTAAATGAGTTCTTGCTAATTGACCAGTTTTACATATTTGGCAAGACATTATATATATATATATATATATATATATATATATATATATATATATATATATCTATATATATATATATATATATATATATACAATATACACACACACACAATATATATATATACACACACACACAACACACACCCACATCCCCTTCCCCACACACAGCTAGATACCTTAAAGGCAATGGAGCCAGATAACATCTCTCCATGGGTCCTGAGAGAGGGAGCAGAGGCGCTATGTGTACCACTAACAACAATCTTTAACACATTTATCGAAACAGGGCGGCTATTCAGGGCGAGTATTCAACAGGTTGCTAGTAGAATTACAGTAAATCAACCACTCAAATCATTATGAAGCTCTGTATAGTCTGCAGTCAATCAAGCAAACGGGCTTCCACATGGATAAATTGTCATTTTTGTGGAAATTGGTGTCACGCCCCTTGTGCAGATATCCAAGAACTAGCTACAAGCAGTATTAAAACAGGGAAGTGTTTTTGGGTATGCCCAAATGAGGAAAATCTGTGGACTAAAATCACAAGGGTATTAAAAGAGGATAACATCAAAGCTGCTTTCATAGACAACCTGGGCTGAATGGTACTGCCCTTGATACTGGCCATGTAGTCAGAAACTGCAAGGCTGGAGGTGATGTCCTGGTAGTCAGTAAATGTGGGGCTTATAGTGCTGTCCTGGTAGACAGTAATGGTGAAGCTGGAGGTGCTGTCCTGGGAGACAGTAATGGTGAAGCTGGAGGTGCTGTCCTGGGAGACAGTAATGGTGAAGCTGGAGGTGCTGTCCTGGGAGACAGTAATGGTGAAGCTGGAGATTTTGTCCAGGTAGTCGGGAATTATACGCAGGAAGGATACATATAAATGACCTCATAGGGGACAGGAGCCGTAGTGGGGAAACAAGTGTAGTCAAAGATAAAACCAATATTGCAAACTAGAAATACCACAGGAAATAGCAAACAAGAGGACTCCACTAGCTATAGTGAGGATATATTACCAAAAACAACTGGTGGGAGCTCCATTGTTGGTGCTAGGGAGGATAGGAATAAGACAGGGAAACATGCACCAACAGGGAATACAGTCACAGAAACCCAAGGCAAACGGAAACCAAGCCTGTGCACATACTATGCACTTGGTATCTGCAGACATGGGAAATCTGGAAAAACAGACGGGACGTGCAACTATGACCACCCTAGAAAATGCCATGCCCATATGACAACAGGAAAATGGAAACTCCCTTCCTGTAAGCTTTTTCACCCTGAAATGTGTACCTCTTCAGTACAGGAAAGACTGTGCTATAACTTAAATTGCCAGGCACACCATCTAAAGGGGACAAAAAGATACAAAACATCCAGGCCATGGGAAAACCTGGGTAGCCACAGCCACTCAAGAGGGAGAGGTTTTTTTAGTGCCAGGAAGGAAAAAAAACTGGCATGAAATGGCAGAAATCGTACACCAAATCTAGTCATTCCTGGAGTGGAACCACAGTCGATGGCCTCCACTCCAAACCAACAGATACAGATACTAATGCCGGAGAAAAAATCCCCCCCCCAGTACCAACAATACCACCAGTCCGATGACATTCTTCTTTGCAAATATACAGGGTCTAAAGCCAGCAACAAACAACAAAATACCTTTCATCCGTGGACTGCTTGCAGAGGCAAAGGCAATGTTCGCGACTTTCACTGAGACCCACATAAAGGATCACTTAGACAACGAAATATGGATCCCAGGTTACAACCTATACAGATGTGACAGAGTGAACAGGCAAAAGGGGGGGGGGTTGGCCTGTACATTGCAGAGTCACTTGTTTGCACAGAACTGCTAAATGCCTCAAATGATGTAGTGGAAGTTTTAGCAGTAAAGGTCGAGAACCAAAACCTAGTCATTGTGGTAGTCTACAAGCCTCCGGATGCAACATCCCAGCAATTCCAGGAACAACTGTTAAAAATTGACCACTGTCTGGAAAATCTTCCAGCTCCTGCACCCAACATCTTGCTATTTAAGGCACCTAAAATGGAGGAATATAGCAAATAATATTGTTGCAGTAATAACACCAGGAGGCAGCTCTGATGAAAACTCACACTCACACGAGCTTTTAAATCTCTGCACAAAATTCAATTTAAACCAGCAAATAATAGAGCCTACTAGACTGGAGAATACACTAGACCTCATCTTCACCAACAATGATGATCTGATAAGAAATGTCACCATATCAAAAACAATATACTCAGATCACAACATAATTGAGGTTCAGACATGTATGCGTGGAGCCCCAGACCGACATAATGAGACTAGTCACGAGGGAGCATTCACCAAATTCAACTTCAATAACAAAAACATAAAGTGGGACCAAGTAAACCAAGTCCTAACCGATATAAGCTGGGAAGATATACTAAGCAACACAGACCCCAACGTATGCCTAGAACAGATTAACTGGGTGTTACTCGATGTATGCACAAGGCTTATTCCTCTAAGAAAAAGGAGGAGTAGATGTAAAATAGAAAGAAACAGGCGCTCCCTTTACAGGCGACGGAAAAGAATAACAGAGCGGCTAAAAGAGGTCAATATATCTGAAATGCGTAGGGAGACACTGGTCAGAGAAATAGCAAGCATCGAACTCAAGCTAAAGGAATCTTATAGGAGTCAGGAATCGCGGGAAGAACTAAAAGCCATAAATGAAATCGAAAGAAACCCAAAGCATTTCTTCTCCTATGCCAAATCAAAGTCGAGAACAACATCCAGTATTGGGTCCCTACTTAAACAAGATGGGTCCTACACAGATGACAGCAAGAAAATGAGTGAGCTACTCAAGTCCCAATATGACTCAGTTTTTAGCAAGCCGCTAACCAGACTGAGAGTCGAAGATCAAAATTATTTTTTTATGAGAGAGCCACAAAATTTGGTTAACACAAGCCTATCCGATGTTATCCTGACGCCAAATGACTTCGAACAGGCGATAAATGACATGCCCATGCACTCTGCCCCAGGGCCAGACTCATGGAACTCCGTGTTCATCGAGAACTGCAAGAAGCCCCTATCACGAGCCTTTTCCATCCTATGGAGAGGGAGCATGGACACGGGGGTCGTCCCACAGTTACTAAAAACAACAGAAATAGCCCCACTCCACAAAGGGGGCAGTAAAGCAACAGCAAAGAACTACAGACCGATAGCACTAACATCCCATATCATAAAAATCTTTGAAAGGGTCCTAAGAAGCAAGATCACCACCCATCTAGAAACCCATCAGTTACACAACCCAGGGCAACATGGGTTTAGAACAGGTCGCTCCTGTCTGTCTCAACTATTGGATCACTACGACAAGGTCCTAAATGCACTAGAAGATAAAAAGAATGCAGATGTAATATATACAGACTTTGCAAAAGCCTTCGACAAGTGTGACCATGGCGTAATAGCGCACAAAATGCGTGCTAAAGGAATAACAGGAAAAGTCGGTCGATGGATCTATAATTTTCTCACTAACAGAACACAGAGAGTAGTCGTCAACAGAGTAAAGTCCGAGGCAGCTACGGTGAAAAGCTCTGTTCCACAAGGCACAGTAATCGCTCCCATCTTGTTCCTCATCCTCATATCCGACATAGACAAGGATGTCAGCCACAGCACCGTGTCTTCCTTTGCTGATGACACCCGAATCTGCATGACAGTGTCTTCCATTGCAGACACTGCAAGGCTCCAGGCGGACATCAACCGAATCTTTCAGTGGGCTACAGAAAAGAAAATGAAGTTCAACGATGAGAAATTTCAATTACTCAGATATGGTAAACACGAGGAAATTAAATCTTCATCAGAATACAAAACAAATTCTGGCCACAAAATAGAGCGAACACCAACGTCAAAGACCTGGGAGTGATCATGTCGGAGGATCTCACCTTCAAGGACCATAACATTGTATCAATCGCATCTGCTAGAAAAATGACAGGATGGATAATGAGAACCTTCAAAACTTGGGAGGCCAAGCCCATGATGACATTCTTCAGGTCACTTGTTCTATCTAGGCTGGAATATTGCTGCACACTAACAGCACCTTTCAAGGCAGGTGAAATTGCTGACCTAGAAAATGTACAGAGAACCTTCACGGCGCGCATAACGGAGATAAAACACCTCAATTACTGGGAGCGCTTGAGGTTCCTGAACCTGTATTCCCTGGAACGCAGGCGGGAGAGATACATGATTATATACACCTGGAAAATCCTAGAGGGACTAGTACCGAATTTGCACACGAAAATCACTCACTACGAAAGCAAAAGACTTGGCAGACGATGCAACATCCCCCCAATGAAAAGCAGGGGTGTCACTAGCACGTTAAGAGACCATACAATAAGTGTCAGGGGCCCGAGACTGTTCAACTGCCTCCCAGCATACATAAGGGGGATTACCAACAGACCCCTGGCAGTTTTCAAGCTGGCACTGGACAAGCACCTAAAGTCGGTTCCTGACCAGCCGGGCTGTGGCTCGTACGTTGGTTTGCGTGCAGCCAGCAGCAACAGCCTGGTTGATCAGGCTCTGATCCACCAGGAGGCCTGGTCACAGACTGGGCCGCGGGGGCGTTGACCCCCGGAACTCTCTCCAGGTAAACTCCAGGTATGGAAGACAGCAAATATGGTTCCAACTTTTAAAAAAGGAGAGAGACATGAAGCATTAAACTACATGCCAGTGTCAATGACATGCATAGCATGCAAAGTCATGGAGAAGGGTATTAGGATATCAGGGTAGAGCACCTAGAAAGGAATGAGGTTGTCAACGACAGCCAACACGGTTTCAGGGATGGGAAATTCTGTCACAAACCTACTGGAGTTCTATGACAAGGTGACAGCTGTAAGACAAGAGAGAAACGGCTGGGTAGAGTGCATTTTCTTGGGCTGTGAGAAGGCGTTTGACACAGTTCCACACAACAGATTAGTGCAAAAGCTGGAGGACCAGGCAGGGATAACAGGGAAGGCACTGCAATGAATCACAGGGAATACCTGTCGAGAAGACAACAGCGAGTCATAGTACAAGGCAAGGTGTCAGAGTGGGCGCCTGTGACGAGCGGGGTTCTACAGGGGTCAGTCCTAGGACCGGTACTGCTTCTGGTATTTGTGAACGACATGACGGAAGGAATAGACTCAGAAGTGTCCCTGTTTGCAGATGATGTGAAGTTGGTGAGAAGAATTCAATCGGACGAAGACCAGGCAGGACTACAAAGGGATGTGGACAGGCTGCAGAATTGGCCCAGCAACTGGGTCCTGGAGTTCAACCCCACCAAGTGCAAAGTCATGAAGATTGGGAAATGGGAAAGAAGACAGCAGACGGAGTACAGTCTAGGGGGCCAGAGACTACAAACCTCACTCAAGGAAAAAGATCTTGGGGTGAGTATAACACTAGGCACATCTCCTGAAGCGCACATCAACCAAATAACTGCTGCAGCATATGGGCGCCTGGCAAACCTAGAACATCATTCCGACATCTCAATAAGGAATCATTCAGGACCCTGTACACTGTGTACGTTAGGCCCAAATTGGAGTATGCGGCACCATGGAACCCACATATAGCCAAGAAGGTAGGGAAACTAGAGAAGGTGCAAAGGTTTGCAACAAGATTATTCCCGGAGCTAAGGGGCACGTCCTACGAGGAGAGGTTAGGGGAAATCGACCTGACGACACTGGAGGACAGGAGAGATAGGTGGAATATGATAACGACATATAAAATAGTGAGAGTAATCGACAAGGTGGACAGAGAGGATGTTCCAGGGATGGGACACAGTAACAAGGGGACACAGTTGGAAGTTGAAAACTCAGATGAACCACTGGGATGTTAGGAAGTATTTCTTTAGTCACGGAGTTGTCGGGAAGTGGAACAGTCTGGGAAGTGATGTAATGGAGGCAGGATCCATACATAGCTTTAAGAAGAGGTATGATAAATCTGATGGAGCAGGAAGAGTGACCTAGTAGCGATCAGTGAATAGGCGGTGCCAAGAGCTGTAATTCGACCCCTGCAACCACAACTAGGTGAGAATTAGGTGAGTACACTAGTATTTCCTAAGAATCATCACAAGTGGGAGCAGTCAAGTATTGCACACAGGTTCAGACATGGTTGACAGTGCTGACTCAGTCCTGTCAAGACAAAAACTGATGTCACAATGTCTGCTGGAAAGAGAATGATCGTAATGTTTCGCTCAGGGAAGATTTTAACCACCTTCCACCACTGTGAGACATTGTGCCACAGTGTTTCACCCAGGGTAGAACGTCCTCAAGTGTCCACCACTGGTGTCACAATGTCTCAGTTGTCATAACATGAGTGGATAAAAATCTTCCCTGCAGTTCTCTTATCAACGTAACGGCAGGAAACTGCGATCACGAATTGCACCGACCCAGCCTCTAATTTTTCCAAATATTCGTGTGATAATGAACGCTCCTGACCGAATTATAGGCTGCCAGACGTAAGTAGCCCATTTATTCATTATTGCTGTATAATTTTCAGAAAATAAATCTGTATATACGTTGACCTGGCCCTAAGCGAAACAAAGCTGAAGGGGGTAGGAGAGTTTCAGTGGGGGGAAATAAATGGGATTAAATCTGGAGTATCTGAGAGAGTTAGAGCAAAGGAAGGGGTAGCAGTAATGTTAAATGATCAGTTATGGAAGGAGAAAAGAGAATATGAATGTGTAAATTCAAGAATTATGTGGATTAAAGTAAAGGTTGGATGCGAGAAGTGGGTCATAATAAGCGTGTATGCACCTGGAGAAGAGAGGAATGCAGAGGAGAGAGAGAGATTTTGGGAGATGTTAAGTGAATGTATAGGAGCCTTTGAACCAAGTGAGAGAGTAATTGTGGTAGGGGACTTGAATGCTAAAGTAGGAGAAACTTTTAGAGAGGGTGTGGTAGGTAAGTTTGGGGTGCCAGGTGTAAATGATAATGGGAGCCCTTTGATTGAACTTTGTATAGAAAGGGGTTTAGTTATAGGTAATACATATTTTAAGAAAAAGAGGATAAATAAGTATACACGATATGATGTAGGGCGAAATGACAGTAGTTTGTTGGATTATGTATTGGTAGATAAAAGACTGTTGAGTAGACTTCAGGATGTACATGTTTATAGAGGGGCCACAGATATATCAGATCACTTTCTAGTTGTAGCTACACTGAGAGTAAAAGGTAGATGGGATACAAGGAGAATAGAAGCATCAGGGAAGAGAGAGGTGAAGGTTTATAAACTAAAAGAGGAGGCAGTTAGGGTAAGATATAAACAGCTATTGGAGGATAGATGGGCTAATGAGAGCATAGGCAATGGGGTCGAAGAGGTATGGGGTAGGTTTAAAAATGTAGTGTTAGAGTGTTCAGCAGAAGTTTGTGGTTACAGGAAAGTGGGTGCAGGAGGGAAGAGGAGCGATTGGTGGAATGATGATGTAAAGAGAGTAGTAAGGGAGAAAAAGTTAGCATATGAGAAGTTTTTACAAAGTAGAAGTGATGCAAGGAGGGAAGAGTATATGGAGAAAAAGAGAGAAGTTAAGAGAGTGGTGAAGCAATGTAAAAAGAGAGCAAATGAGAGAGTGGGTGAGATGTTATCAACAAATTTTGTTGAAAATAAGAAAAAGTTTTGGAGTGAGATTAACAAGTTAAGAAAGCCTAGAGAACAAATGGATTTGTCAGTTAAAAATAGGAGAGGAGAGTTATTAAATGGAGAGTTAGAGGTATTGGGAAGATGGAAGGAATATTTTGAGGAATTGTTAAATGTTGATGAAGATAGGGAAGCTGTGATTTCGTGTATAGGGCAAGGAGGAATAACATCTTGTAGGAGTGAGGAAGAGCCAGTTGTGAGTGTGGGGGAAGTTCGTGAGGCAGTAGGTAAAATGAAAGGGGGTAAGGCAGCCGGGATTGATGGGATAAAGATAGAAATGTTAAAAGCAGGTGGGGATATAGTTTTGGAGTGGTTGGTGCAATTATTTAATAAATGTATGGAAGAGGGTAAGGTACCTAGGGATTGGCAGAGAGCATGCATAGTTCCTTTGTATAAAGGCAAAGGGGATAAAAGAGAGTGCAAAAATTATAGGGGGATAAGTCTGTTGAGTGTACCTGGTAAAGTGTATGGTAGAGTTATAATTGAAAGAATTAAGAGTAAGACGGAGAATAGGATAGCAGATGAACAAGGAGGCTTTAGGAAAGGTAGGGGGTGTGTGGACCAGGTGTTTACAGTGAAACATATAAGTGAACAGTATTTAGATAAGGCTAAAGAGGTCTTTGTGGCATTTATGGATTTGGAAAAGGCGTATGACAGGGTGGATAGGGGGGCAATGTGGCAGATGTTGCAAGTGTATGGTGTAGGAGGTAGGTTACTGAAAGCAGTGAAGAGTTTTTACGAGGATAGTGAGGCTCAAGTTAGAGTATGTAGGAAAGAGGGAAATTTTTTCCCAGTAAAAGTAGGCCTTAGACAAGGATGTGTGATGTCACCGTGGTTGTTTAATATATTTATAGATGGGGTTGTAAGAGAAGTAAATGCGAGGGTCTTGGCAAGAGGCGTGGAGTTAAAAGATAAAGAATCACACACAAAGTGGGAGTTGTCACAGCTGCTCTTTGCTGATGACACTGTGCTCTTGGGAGATTCTGAAGAGAAGTTGCAGAGATTGGTGGATGAATTTGGTAGGGTGTGCAAAAGAAGAAAATTAAAGGTGAATACAGGAAAGAGTAAGGTTATGAGGATAACAAAAAGATTAGGTGATGAAAGATTGAATATCAGATTGGAGGGAGAGAGTATGGAGGAGGTGAACGTATTCAGATATTTGGGAGTGGACGTGTCAGCGGATGGGTCTATGAAAGATGAGGTGAATCATAGAATTGATGAGGGAAAAAGAGTGAGTGGTGCACTTAGGAGTCTGTGGAGACAAAGAACTTTGTCCTTGGAGGCAAAGAGGGGAATGTATGAGAGTATAGTTTTACCAACGCTCTTATATGGGTGTGAAGCGTGGGTGATGAATGTTGCAGCGAGGAGAAGGCTGGAGGCAGTGGAGATGTCATGTCTGAGGGCAATGTGTGGTGTGAATATAATGCAGAGAATTCGTAGTTTGGAAGTTAGGAGGAGGTGCGGGATTACCAAAACTGTTGTCCAGAGGGCTGAGGAAGGGTTGTTGAGGTGGTTCGGACATGTAGAGAGACTGGAGCGAAACAGAATGACTTCAAGAGTGTATCAGTCTGTAGTGGAAGGAAGGCGGGGTAGGGGTCGGCCTAGGAAGGGTTGGAGGGAGGGGGTAAAGGAGGTTTTGTGTGCGAGGGGCTTGGACTTCCAGCAGGCATGCGTGAGCGTGTTTGATAGGAGTGAATGGAGACAAATGGTTTTTAATACTTGACGTGCTGTTGGAGTGTGAGCAAAGTAACATTTATGAAGGGATTCAGGGAAACCGGCAGGCCGGACTTGAGTCCTGGAGATGGGAAGTACAGTGCCTGCACTCTGAAGGAGGGGTGTTAATGTTGCAGTTTAAAAACTGTAGTGTAAAGCACCCTTCTGGCAAGACAGTGATGGAGTGAATGATGGTGAAAGTTTTTCTTTTTCGGGCCACCCTGCCTTGGTGGGAATCGGCCGGTGTGATAATAATAAATAACGTTGACCGAATAACACTAACCAAACCAAATGTAACTACACGAAACAAAACAAAAAAAAAAACTAACCAAGTTGAACGTAACCCGAATAAACCTGACCCAACCTAACCTTACAAAAGTTGATCTTTCTAAATCTAACCGACAAAAGTGTACACAGCCAAGCCAAAAAATCTAATTTAATCCAACCAAATCAAATCTATCTAGACTTAACCAATTCTAAACAAACCAAACCTAACCAAAATAAACGTGACCTAATATGTATAAACCTAACGTAACCTAACCAGTATAAACCTAACGTAACCTAACCAGTATAAACCTAACGTAACCTAACCAGCATAAACCTAACGTAATCTAATTAGTATAAACCAAACGTAACCTAACCAGTATAAACCTAACGTAATCTAACCAGTATAAACATAACGTAACCTATCCAGTATAAACCTAACGTAAAATAACCAGTATAAACCTAACGTAACCTAACCAGTATAAACCTAACTTAAAATAACCAGTATAAACCTAACGTAACCTAACCAGTATAAACCTAACGTAACCTAACCAGTATAAACCTAACATAATCTAATTAGTATAAACCTAACGTAACCTAACCAGTATAAACCTAACGTAATCTAATTAGTATAAACCTAACGTAACCTAACCAGTATAAACCTAACGTAACCTAACCAGAAAAAACCTAACGTAACCTAACCAGCATAAACCTAACGTAATCTAATTAGTATAAACCAAACATAACCTAACCAGTATAAACCTAACGTAATCTAATTAGTATAAACCTAACGTAACCTAACCAGTATAAACCTAACGTAACCTAACCACTATAAACCTAACGTAACCTAACCAGTATAAACCTAACGTAACGTAATCAGTATAAACCTAACCTAACCAGTTGTAGTGGCAGGAGTCAGGTGGAGTGTCACGTGGGTAGTAGAAGTGGTGGTAGTAGTGGTAATAGTAGTGGTGGTAGTAGTAGAAGTAGTAGTAGTAGTAGGTGGTGGTGGTGGTAGTAATAGTGGTGGTAGTAGTAGTGGAGGTGGCAGTAGAGGCAGTAGAAGTAGTGGTGGTAGTAGTGGTAGTAGTGGTGGTGGTAGTAGTAGTAGTAATGGTGGTAGTAGTAGTAGTAATGGTGGTAGTAGTAGCAGTGGTAGTATTAGTGGTGGTAGTATTAGTGGTGGTAGTAGTAGTGGTAGTAGTAGTAGTAGTTGTGGTAGTGGTGGTGGTAGTAGTAGTAGTAGTAGTGGTGGTGGTGGTGGTGGTGGTGGTGGTGGTGGTGGTGGTGGTAGTAGTAGTAGTAGTAGTAGTAGTGGTGGTGGTGGTGGTGATGGTGGTGGTAGTGGTGGTAGTAGTAGTAGTGGTGGTTGTGGTGGTCGTGGTAGTGGTGGTAGTGGTGGTAGTAGTAGCAGTGGTGGTTGTGGTGGTCGTGGTGGTCGTGGTGGTCGTGGTTGTGGTGGTCGTGGTGGTCGTGGTGGTGGTAGTTGTGGTGGTCGTGGTGGTCGTGGTGGTGGTGGTAGTAGTAGGAGTAGTAGTAGTAGTAGTAGTAGTAGTAGTAGTAGTAGTAGTGGTAGTAGCGGTGGTGGTGGTAGTAGTAGTAGTGGTAGCAGTGGTGGTGGTGGTGGTGGTGGTGGTGGTGGTAGTAGTAGTAGTAGTAGTAGTAGTAGTGGTAGCAGTGGTGGTGGTGGTAGTAGTGGTAGTAGTAGTAGAAGTAGTAGTAGTAGTAGTAGTAGTAGTAGTAGTAGTGGTAGTAGTAGTAGTAGTAGCACTAGTAGTAGTAGTGGTAGCAGTGGTGGTGGTAGTAGTAGTAGTAGTAGCAGTAGTAGTAGCACTAGTAGAGGTGGTTATATACATCCTCTCTCACTTACATATTCGTCAAACTAACTCAGAAAGTTATCCAACAAGTTAGCCTCGGTACATCAGGGTCTAATCAAACCCAACTTTTACTCTCATATTTTTCCAACATATTGATAAAGTTCTCCGAGGTTATAGCTTGTATGACCAACTTGGCAGATTATTCCACTCACTGACACCTTGGCAGGGAAACCAGTGCTAGCCTGTCTACTTATTAAATGTAACCTTATTGACTCTTTACCCAAGTAGATCTATCTGTGACTTGATAAAGTCCACTGTGTGGGCGAAACATTGTTAATAAACGCTCGTATTATACTGCATTTGTATTTGTTTTTTCATTGAGAGAGAGAGAGAGAGAGAGAGAGAGAGAGCGAGCCTAGACCATAATAATGAACTATTACCTTCCATAACTACCACACTCACCAAGCCTCACCTCTGCCTCTACTTGCACCACTAAACAACAATTGAACACATTAAACAACAAATCAGAAATCCAGAGAGAATAACCACAGCTTCCCCAAGGTTAAATTATATGCAAGTTAACCTCAGAAACTAACCCAGGGTTCAGGGTTAAATTACACCCAAATTAACCTAATTTAAGCTCAAATTAACCTTCAATCTGCTGATAAATGCTTCTGAATGTTATTATTTTAGCTTGGAGGTTATCAGTCTTGTGTCTCCCATCAAGTGATGTTTAACTTGGAGGTTATCAGTCTTGTGTCTCCCATCAAGTGATGTTTAACTTGGAGGTTATCAGTCTTGTGTCTCCCATCAAGTGATGTTTAACTTGGAGGTTATCAGTCTTGTGTCTCCCATCAAGTGATGTTTAACTTGGAGGTTATCAGTCTTGTGTCTCCCATCAAGTGATGTTTAACTTGGAGGTTATCAGTCTTGTGTCTCCCATCAAGTGATGTTTAACTTGGAGGTTATCAGTCTCAAGTGATGTTTAACTTGGAGGTTATCAGTCTTGTGTCTCCCATCAAGTGATGTTTAACTTGGAGGTTATCAGTCTTGTGTCTCCCATCAAGTGATGTTTAACTTGGAAGTTATCAGTCTTGTGTCTCGCATCAAGTGATGTTTAACTTGGAGGTTATCAGTCTTGTGTCTCCCATCAAGTGATGTTTAACTTGGAGGTTATCAGTCTTGTGTCTCCCATCAAGCGATGTTTAACTTGGAGGTTATCAGTCTTGTGTCTCCCATCAAGTGATGTTTAACTTGGAGGTTATCAGTCTTGTGTCTCCCATCAAGTGATGTTTAACTTGGAGGTTATCAGTCTTGTGTCTCCCATCAAGCGATGTTTAACTTGGAGGTTATCAGTCTTGTGTCTCCCATCAAGTGATGTTTAACTTGGAAGTCTTGTGTCTCCCATCAAGTTATCAGTCTTGTGTCTCCCATCAAGTGATGTTTAACTTGGAGGTTATCAGTCTTGTGTCTCCCATCAAGTGATGTTTAACTTGGAGGTTATCAGTCTTGTGTCTCCCATCAAGTGATGTTTAACTTGGAGGTTATCAGTCTTGTGTCTCCCATCAAGTGATGTTTAACTTGGAGGTTATCAGTCTTGTGTCTCCCATCAAGTGATGTTTAACTTATAGGTTATCAGTCTTGTGTCTCCCATCAAGTGATGTTTAACTTATAGGTTATCAGTCTTGTGTCTCCCATCAAGTGATGTTTAACTTGGAGGTTATCAGTCTTGTGTCTCCCATCAAGTGATGTTTAACTTGGAGGTTATCAGTCTTGTGTCTCCCATCAAGTGATGTTTAACTTATAGGTTATCAGTCTTGTGTCTCCCATCAAGTGATGTTTAACTTGGAGGTTATCAGTCTTGTGTCTCCCATCAAGTGATGTTTAACTTGGAGGTTATCAGTCTTGTGTCTCCCATCAAGTGATGTTTAACTTGGAGGTTATCAGTCTTGTGTCTCCCATCAAGTGACGTTTAACTTGGAGGTTATCAGTCAAACATCAACTATTATTATTGATTCATTATATAACTTTTCTCCACAATATAATTTTCATAACTCTAATGTTATTTAAACTAAATTAGATTTTGATTATTTTAATACTATTTACTAGGAAATTAATTTCATTATAATTGATTATTAAGAAAATTTGTGAGAATAGATTTGTGAAAGAAAATATAATTTATTAATAACAATTTGGCTCTGAGTACCACTAATAAATAGATAATTTTAAATAATTTTAAGTAGTCTTAGAGATGACAAATGAAAAATATTTTTGATACTGTTTGTAAATAAAAATATGTACACACACACACACACACACACACACACACACACACACACACACACACACACACATACACACAGCACACCGTGTACGTCAGGCTCATATTGGAGTGTGCAGCACCGGTATAGAATCCACGCATGGTCAAGTAAGTCCAGAAATTAGAGTACAAAGATTTGCAACAAGACTAGTCCCGGAGCCAGGAGGTATGTCCTACGAGGAGAGGTTAAAGGAAATGAACCTGACGACACTGGAGATGATAAACGTCACATAAAATACTGAGAGTAAATGTTGATAGAGACAGGGTGTGTCAGAGATGGCACACAGCAACAAGGGGCCAAAATCAAAGTTGAAAACTCAGATGAGTCGTAAATATGTTAGGAAGTATTTCTTCAGCCACTGAGTTGCCAGAAAGTGGAACAATCTGGAGAGTGATGTAGGCAGGAACCATACATAGCTTGAAGAAGTATGATAAAGATCACGAAGTAGGGAGAGAGTATACCAGCGAAGAGGCGGGGCCAGGAGCTGTGACTCGATTCCTGCAATTACAAACATGTGAATACACACACACACACACACACACACACACACAAACACACACACACACACACAAACACACACACACATACGCATACACACACACACACACACACACACACACACACACACACACACACACACACATACACACACACACAATACTTTATACACTGTGTACGCCAGGCCCATACTGGAGTACGCAGCACCAGTTTGGAACCCACACCTGGTCAAAAATGTCAAGAAATTAGAGAAAGTGCAAAGGTTTGCAACAAGGCTCGTTCCAGAGCTAAGGGGAATGTCCTACGAAGAAAGGGTAAGGGAAATCGGTCTGACGACACGGGAGGACAGGAGGGTCAGGGCAGACATGATAACGACATACAAAATACTGCGTGGAATAGACAATGTGAACAGAGACAGGATGTTCCAGAGATGGGACACAGAAACAAGAGGTCATAATTGGAAGCTGAAGACTCACATGAGTTAAAGGGATGTTAGGAAGTATTTCTTCAGCTACAGAGTTGTTAGGAAGTGGGATAGTCTGGCAAGCGATGTAGTGGAGGCAGGAACCATATATAGCTTTAAGACGAGCAAGGAGTGGGAGGACCCAGTAGCGGTCAGTGAAGAGGCGGGGCCAGGAGCTGAGTATCGACCCCTGCAACCACAATTAGGTGAGTACAATAAGCTGAGCCAGGAACTGAAATTCGACTCCTGCACCAATAAATAAACGAGTACGAACAGGTGAATTCAGACTGTTTGATGCGAGGAGAGGGAGCCAGGGAACATATTGCCACTGAAACATTAGACATGCAAAGGGTAATAAATGTTCTTTTTAGTCTTGTGGAAGAGAGAGGATAAGGAGCAGGTTTAGACCAGCAGTAAGTGAAACCAGTCGTTAACGGTTAAGAGGCGGGGTCAGGAGCTAGGAATCGACCCTTGCTAAGACAACTAGGTCAGTACAACTCAGTACATATTTGCGTGATCTTAAACTTTCACCTATACGAGGAAGTCAATCATAATAGCCCTTACAAGGCAGTCTTCCTCTGTGTGTGTGTGTGTGTGTGTGTGTGTGTGTGTGTGTGTGTGTGTGTGTGTGTGTTTGTATGTGTTGTGAGTAAGTGGGTGCCGGAGTCCAGTTTCATCTCCTGACCCTCTTCGTGTTACTCGATGGCTGAAGATGCACTTCCTGACATCCTTGTATTTCATCTAAGACCTAAACTCCCAACTGTGCCCTCCAGTACCATTTCCTGCCATTCAGTCTACCATTTTTCCAAGTTATCCTCTGATCATCGTGGTATCATACCTACCATGTTTCTTCTGACCTTCAATGCCATCAAGTTTAGTTACTTCAGCTTTTTCTCTCATCTCATTTTCCTTTGCTCTGCAACAAGTCCAGGTTCACTTGTTGACTTCTCAAGATCGGTTTATATTTTTCTTGTCAGTTTAACATCTGTAAAGAGATGTTACGATTTCATAAGTCATTTCACTTCTGACATGACTTATGAAATCGTAATGACACGATTGCAAGCAAACCATGCCACTTATTGTGGCTAGCTGGCCCAGTGACTAACGCGACGGTCTGGAGTTTTGAGACTCGGATCGCGGGTTCTAACCCAGCCCGTGGTATGGTTTACTTCTGACATGTGCCTCTCATTACTAGTCGGGATATAGTGTCTCTCAGAGCCTCACCCTGTGCACTTTCTCATTCTGAAATCTCTTCTTGGACGATCACTCTGTCTCCTTCTCGAAAAGGACTTAATGGAAATATAAATACATATGCAGTATAATGTAATCCTTTATTGACAACGTTTCGCCCACACAGTGGGCTTTTTCAAGTCACAAACAGATCTACCTGGGGTGGAAGGTACGCGAGTATTTATAGTCAGGTTCAGAATGCTGAGGTCAGGTGGAGAATGCTGCATCTGATGATGTACCGAGTGGAGTTATAGTCTACAATCTTGGGTAGCTTGGAAGGGAGATTGGATAAGTTTATGAGCAGACCTTCTGCAGTGTTCTTCCATTCCTATTCTCTTCTCGGCAGGGTCTTCTCTGGGTGTGTTGAAGATGTTTAATGCCCGTCGTCTGCAGTCTCTGATGAAGTGACGAGGATAGTGGAGTTTAGAAAATACTTGTTCAATTATAGTGCATTCTTCCTCAAGGAACTCATTGCTGCAGATTCTGAGTGCGCGCAGGAAGAAGCCTATTATTACACCACGTTTAGTTTTGGTGTCGTGGTGAGAGTAGAAGTGGAGTAGATCGTTTTGTTTGTTTTTTTTTCGATAGACTTTAAAACGAAGTTCATGGTCAGTTTTGCAGAGAAGAACATCAAGGAAAGGAAGAGTGTTTATATTTCCATTGTGTCGGTGTTTATACCATTTATTTCCAAAAAGGACTTCTTATTCTGCTGTAGCCATTCCTTGTTATCCCTGCCTGCTCCTCATATTTTCATCCCAGTGTTTTGCTCTGAAATTTTCCTTCTCAAAATCTCCTTGATTACTATGCACTGGTTGAATGTCAGTGATACTGGTCAGGATTTTAACTCTTGCTGTCTCTGTCTCTTCTCTGAAATACTGGGACAGCATTTTCTGCTTTCTAAATTCTGGGCAACTGTGCCGCATCCAATGATTCTGATGTAGATTTTATCTAGTATTTTTACTTCCTCTCACAAACCCCTCAAGGAAGGTTCCTTGATGTTGGTGAGGGGCTCTTGATTTAGGGAATTGGATCTGTGCTCCAGTTCCCCGAATTAAGCCTGAATGCCTTCCACATCCCCCCCCCAGGCGCTGTATAATCCTCCGGGTTTAGCGCTTCCCCCTTGATTATAATAATAATAATAATAATAATCCTCTCACAAAACCCATAGTGATACGTTTTCAGGTTCCATGGCCTTTGATGTTTGCAGATCAGACAAAAAAAATTTCTACGTCTTTCCCTGCTGTGTGCATGGTGTCCAGTAACTGCTGGTGCGCCCTTTCTCTCTGATATTGTCTTGCCCTTGTTTACACTCGCAACACTATTTTAAATCGTTTAAGTCCTCCCAGGCTTTGGCATTTCTCATTGGCATTTCCTCCTTCCTGCTTCAGCATCATTACCTGATCTGTTGCTTTAGCCTAGTTTATGTCACTCATGCATATTCCTTTCTGGTTCTTCTACTCTCTTTTCTGTTTTCCTCTGTCCTTTGCTTTCTATGGGTTTTCCATGCTCTTGTATAATTTTTCCTCGACATGGTTGAACCATGGGATCCCTTGGTCTTTACCACTTCCTCCTCTAGTCACTTTCCTATTAGTCACTCTAGTCACTTACCCATTAGGAAAAGTGACTAGAGACAAAAAGTGACTGGAAACTTTCCTTCCAGTTCTCATTTTTCATTACGCTGCATTAAGAAATTCTCTCAACCCTTCTAAGTCTCCTGTCATGAAATCAGGTTTCACGTGTCTCCATACTCCTATTCTTTCCTCGGTGTTTACATCCATGTGGTATTCTATTTGACCTATATCAGATGTACTTATCATAAATACTACACCTGGTATTATTCTGGTTCATCCCCTCGATATGCTGGCACCACCTCCATCATCACAACCCTCCATCATCACAACCCTCCATCATCACAACCCTCCATCATCACAACCCTCCATCATCACAACCCTCCATCATCACAACCCTCCATCATCACAACCCTCCATCATCACAACCCTCCATCACAACCCTCCATCATCACAACCCTCCATCATCACAACCCTCCATCACAACCCTCCATCACAACCCTCCATCACAACCCCCCATCACAACCCTCCATCACCACAACCCTCCATCACCACAACCTTCCATCACCACAACCCTCCATCACAACCTTCCATCACAACCCTCCACAATCCTCCACCACAACCCTCCATCACAACCTTCCATCACCACAACCCTCCATCACAAAATTCCACCACAACCCTCCATCACAACCTACCATCACCACAACCTTCCATCACCACAACCCTCCATCACAACCTTCCATCACCACAACCCTACATCACAACCTTCCATCACCACAGCCCTCCATCACAACCCTCAAAGACAACCTTCCATCACAACCCTCCACCACAATCCTCCATCACCACAACCCTATATCACAACCCTCAATCATCACAACCCTCCATCATCACAATCCTCCATCACAATCCTCCATGACAACCCTCCACCATCACAACCCTCCATCACCACAACCCTCCATCATCACTACCCTCCATCACAACCCTCCATCATCACAACCTTCCATCACTACCCTCCACAACCCTCCATCACTATCCTCCATCATCACAACCCTCCATCATCACTACCCTCCGTCATCACAACCCTCCGTCATCACAACCCTTCATCATCACTACCCTCCATCATCACAACCCTCCATCACTACCCTCCATCATCACAACCCTCCATCACAACCCTCCATCACCACAACCCTCCATCACAACCCTCTATCATCACTACCCTCCAACATCGCAACCCTCCATCACTACCCTCCATCACAACCCTCCATCATCACATCCCTCCATCATCACAACCCTCCATCACATCCCTCCATCATCACAATCCTCCATCACCACAACCCTCCAACATCACAACCCTCCATCACCACAACCTTCCATCACCACAACTCTCCATCATCACAACCCTCCATCACAACCCTCCATCATCACAACCATCCATCATCACAATGCTCCATCATAACCATCCATCATCACAATGCTCCATCATCACAACCCTACATCACCACAACCGTCATCACAACCCTCCATCACAATGTTCCATCACAATGCTCCATCATCACAACCCTCCATCACAATGCTAAATCATCACAACCCTCCATCACAATGCTCCATCACAATGCTCCATCACAATGCTCCATCATCACAACCCTCCATCACAATGTTCCATCATCACAACCCTCCATCACAATGTTCCATCACAACCCTCCATCACAATGCTCCATTATTACAATCCTCTATCACAATGCTCCATCAACACAACCCTCCATCACAATGCTCCATCATCACAACCCTCCACAGTGCTCCATCACAACCCTCCATCACAATGCTCCATCATCACAACCCTCCACCACAATGCTCCATCACAATTCTCCATCATCACAACCCTCCATCACAATGCTCCATCATCACAACCCCCCATCACAATGCTCCATCACAACCCTCCATCATCACAACCCTCCATCATCACAATGCTGCATCGACACAACCCTCCATCATCACAACCCTCCATCATCACATCCCTCCATCATCACAATCCTCCATCACAACCCTCCATCATCACATCCCTCCATCATAACTCTCCATCACAACCCTCCATCATCACAATGCTCCATCACAACCCTCCATCATCACAACCCTCCATCATCATATCCCTCCATCATCACAACCCTCCATCATCACAACCCTCCACATCCCTCCATCATCACAACTCTCTATCATCACATCCCTCCATCATCACAATGCTCCATCACAACCCTCCATCATCACATCCCTCCATCATCACAACCCTCCATCACAACCCTCTATCACAACCCTCCATCATCACAATCCTCCATCACAACCCTCCATCATCACATCCCTCCATCATCACAACCCTCCATCATCACAACCCTCCATCATCACAACCCTCCATCACAACCCTCTATCACCACAACCCTCTATCATCACAACCCTCCATCATCACAACCCTCTATCACAACCCTCTATACTTCATAACGCTCCATCATCACAACCCTCCATCACAACCCTCCATCATCACAACCCTCTATCACCACAACCCTCTATCACAACCCTCCATCATCACATCCCTCCATCATCACAACCCTCCATCATCACAACCCTCTATCACCACATCCCTCTACACTTCATAACGCTCCATCATCACAACCCTCCATCATCACATCCCTCCATCATCACATCCCTCCATCATCACATCCCTCCATCACAACCCTCCATCATCACAACCCTCCATCACAACCCTTCATCACAGCCATCCATCATCACAACCCTCCATCACAACCATCCATCACAACCCTCCATCATCACAACCCTCCATCACAACCATCCATCACAACCCTCCATCATCACATCCCTCCATCATCACATCCCTCCATCACATCCCTCCATCATCACAACCCTCCATCATCACAACCCTCCATCATCACAACCCTTCATCACAGCCATCCATCATCACAACCCTCCATCACAACCATCCATCATCACAACCCTCCATCATCACAACCCTCCATCACAACCATCCATCACAACCCTCCATCATCACAACCCTCCATCACAACCCTCCATCATCACAACCCTCTATCATCACATCCCTCCATCATCACATCCCTCCATCATCACATCCCTCCATCATCACATCCCTCCATCACAACCCTCCATCATCACAACCCTCCATCATCACAACCCTCCATCCACAACCCTCCATCACAACCATCCATCATCACAACCCTCCATCATCACAACCCTCCATCATCAGAACCCTCCATCACAACCCTCCATCATCACAACCCTCCATCGTCACAACCCTCCATCACAACCCTCCATCATCACAACCCTCCATCATCACAACCCTCCATCACAACCCTCCATCATCACAACCCTCCATCACAACCCTCCATCATCACATCCCTCCATCATCACATCCCTCCATCATCACATCCCTCCATCATCACAACCCTCCATCATCACAACCCTCCATCATCACAACCCTCCATCATCACAGCCCTCCATCATCACAACCCTCCATCATCACATCCTTCCATCATCACAACCCTCCATCATCACAACCCTCTACACTTCATAACGCTCCACATTCATGTAGGTCACAGTTGCACCTGTCATTTTCCAGGTGGTTGACATCTTCCATGATCAGTAGCTTCGCTTCAGCCATGAACTCATCTTGATGCTTCTGCTGTGCTGTCAACTACTGCTGTGCTGTCAACTACTGCTGTGCTGTCAACTACTGCTGTGCTGTCAACTACTGCTGTGCTGTCAACTACTGCTGTGCTGTCAACTACTGCTTTGTTGATGTCTTGGTCTTCTAATCTTTGGTGTGGAGTTGCAGATCACTGCTGTTACCTCAATTTTGGGTTCTACAATTTTTACTGAGTCCGTCATTTAATCGACTAACTTCTGTCACTCCAATTTATCATTTCCAAACTTCAAAAGTTAAGTATTAGCACTGAATCTCCCCCCTCCCCTACCTCCTCGCCTGTTTTCCCTCACATTCATCATTCGATTACCAAGCTGGGAATATTGTACCTGCTATCATATCAGTTACTTTTCTTTTTGTGATTGTTACGATGTCCGGGGCTGACTCTTCTGTTCTTTCAACATTCTTGCTTGATCTGTGTACTCACCTATTTGCTCACCTGTGTGTGGTTGCAGGGGTCGAGTCATAGCTCCTGGCCCAGCCTCTTCACCGGTTGCTACTGGGTCCTCTCTCTCCCTGCTCCATGAACTTTATCAAACCTCGTCTTAAAACTATGTATGATTCCCGCCTCGACTACGTAACTTTCTAGGCTATTCCACTGCCTGACAACTCTACGACTGAAGTAATACTTCCTAATATCCCACCGATTCATCTGAGTCTTCAACTTCCAATTGTGACCCCTTGTTTCTGTGTCCCATCTCTGGAATATCCTGTCTTTGTCCACCTTGTCTATTCCGTGGAGTATTTTATATGTCGTTATCATGTCTCCCCAGACCCTCCTGCCCTCCATTGTCGTCAGGCCAATTTCTCTAAACCTTTCTTCGTAGGACAATCCCCTAAGCTCTGGGACTAGTCTTCTTCCAAACCTTTGAACTTTATCTAATTTTTTGACGTGCTTGGCCAGGTGTGGGTTCCAAACTGGTGCTGCATACTCCAGCATGGGCCTGACGTACACTTGAACGATTCCTTCCTGAGGTATCGAAAAACTATACTCAGGTTTGCCAGGCGTAAATATGCTGCAGCAGTTATCTGGTTGATGTGTGCTTCAGGAGATGTGCTCGGTGTTATACTCACCCCAAGATCCTTTTCCTTGAGTGAAGTAGGTAGGTGTGTGTGTGTGTGTGTGTGTGTGTGTGTGTGTGTGTGTGTGTGTGTGCGCTCACCTAATTGTGGTTGTAGGGGTCGAGACTCAGCTCCTGGCCCTGCCTCTTCACTGATTGCTACTAGGTCCTCTCTCTCTCTGCTCCCTGAACTTTGCCATACCTCGTCTTAAAGCTATGTATGGTTCCTGCTTCCACTACATCACTTACCAGGCTATTCCACTTCCTGACGACTCTATGACTGAAGAAATACTTCCTAACATCCCTGTGACCCCTTGTTTCTGTGTCCCCTCTCTGGTACATCCTGTCTCTGTCCACCCCATCTATTCCACGCAGTATTTCTAATGTCGTTATCATGTCTCCCCTGACCCTCTGTCCTCCAGTGTCGTCTGTCCGATTTCCTTCAACCTTTCTTCGTAGGACATTCCCCTGACTTCCGGAACTAGCCATGTTGCAAACCTTTGCACTTTCTCTAGCTTCTTGACGTGTTTGACCAGGTGTAGGTTCCAAACTGGTGCTGCATATTCCAGTATGGGCCTGACGTACACAGTGTACAGTGTCTTGAACGATTCCTTACTAAGGTATCGGAACGTTATTCTCAGGTTTGCCAGGCACCCGTATGCAGCAGCAGTTATCTGGTTGATGTGTGCCTCCAGAGATGTGCTCGGTGTTATGGTCACCCCTAGATATTTCTCCTTGAGTGAGGTTTGCAGTCTTTGTCCACCTAGCCTATACTCTGTCTACTTTCTTCTTTGCCCTTCCCCAATCTTCATGACATTGCATTTGGCAGGGTTGAATTCGAGAAGCCAGTTACTGGACCACGTGTCAAGCCTTTCCAGGTCTCTTTGTAGTCCTGCCTGATCCTCGTCTGATTTAATTCTTCTCATTAACTTCTCATCATCTGCGAACAAGGACAGTTCAGAGTCTATTCCTTCTATCATGTCATTCACATATACCAAAAATATCACTGCTCCTAGGACTGACCCCTGCGGGACCCCGCTTGTCAAAGGCGCCCACTGTGATACCTCATCACGTACCATGACTCATTGTTGCCTCCCTGTCAGGTATTCTCTGATCCACTGTAGTGCCCTTCCTGTTTTACACGCCGGATCCTCCAGCTTCAGCACTAATCTCTTGTGAGGAACTGTGTCGAAGGCCTTCCCGCAGTCCAGGAAAATGCAATCAACACACCCCTCTCTCTCGTGTCTTACTTCTGTTACCTTGTCATAAAACTCCAGAAGGTTTGTAACACAGGATTTGCCTTCCATGAATCCGTGCTGGTTGTCGTTTATAATCAGGTCCGTTCCAGGTGCTCCACCACTCTCCTCCTGATAACCTTCTCCATGACTTTGCATACTGTACACATCAGACACACTGGTCTGTAGTTTAGTGCTTCGTTTCTGTCTCCTGTCTTAAAAATGATGACTACATTTGCCGTCTTCCATACCTCAGGTAGTTGCCCAGTTTCAAGGGATATATTGAAGATTGTGGTTAGTGGCACACACTGCATCTCTGCTCCTTCTCTAAGGACCCACGGGGAGATGCCCGGTCCCATCGCCTTTGAGTTATCAAGGTCACTTAGCAGCTTCTGCACCTCCTCCTCCGTTGACTGTATGTCATCCAACACTTTTTGGTATATTCTCTGTTGGTGTTCCACTTTGCGCTGTCTTCCCAGAGCCCTTCCTGTCTGTATTGTAAATGCTTCCTTAAATCTCACGTTGAGCTCCTCGCAAACCTCTTGATCGTTTCTTGTGAGTTGCCCACCTTCTTTCCTCAGCCTGATCACCTGGTCTTTGACTGTTGTTTTCCTCCTTGCATTTCGTTGTTACATATTCCATCATTTCGTTTACTGACTTTCCTACCAGTTCTTTGTCCCACTGAACCTCCTGCAGGAAGTTCCTCAAACCTATGTATTCCCCCCATTTATAGTCTGGGTTTTCCCATTCAGCTCCTGTTACCCTCTCCACTTGTAACTCTACTATGCATTCAAAGCACAGAACCACGCGGTCACTAGCTCCTAGAGGCCTCTCATGTGATGTCCTCATTGGCTGAAGTGCTCAGGGTGAACATAAGGACCAGTTGATGCAGCAGGTTTTCCAGTACCACATCCATCATCTTGGCTCTCCATATTTCGGGACCCCTGTATGGTTCCAGGTTTTCCCAGTCGATCTCCCTGTGGTTGAAATCGCCCATAACCAGTAACTTTGCTCTGCTGGAGTGAGCTCTTCTTGCCACCTCAGCCAGTGTGTCCACCACTGCTCTGTTGCTCTCTTCATATTCCTGTCGTGGCCACTTGCAGTTCTGTGGTGTGTGTGTACACCTGCATCCCTCCTCTTCCTCCATCTTTATTACACTGGCCTATAGTACTTGTTTGTGAAACAGAAGAGATATTCTTTCTTTAGTCTCTTCTTATACATCTATTTGTTCACTCCTCCTCCACCTCATTATCATCATGACGTCGTCACTACCACAATATTACAAGTGATTTTCTTCAATTTCTTCTTCCCTTTCTTCTTGCTGCTGCTGCTGCTGCTGCTGCTGCTGCACACGCACACACACACACACACACACACACACACACACACACACACACACACACACACACACACACACAGAAACAGAGCAACAGAGCAATGGTGGACACACTTGCTGAGGTGGCAAGAAGAGCTCACTTCAGCAGAGCAAAGTTGCTGTTTATGGGGGATTTCAACCACAGGGAGATTGACTGGGAAAACCTGGAGCCACATGGGGGTCCCGAAACATGGAGAGCCAAGATGTTTGATGTGGTGCTGGAAAACCTAATGCACCAGCATGTTAAGGACACTACCAGAGTGAGAGTGGAGGATGAACCAGCAAGATTGGAGCTTGTATTCACCCTGGGCAGTTCAGACATTGAGGACATCACATATGAGAGTCCCCTAGGAGCTAATGACCACGTGGTTCTGTGCTTTGAATACATAGTAGAGTTGCAAGCGGAGAGAGTAACAGGAGTTGAATGGGAAAAGCCTGACTATAAAAGAGGGGACTACATAGGGTTGAAGAACTTCCTGCAGGAGGTTCCATGGGACAGAGAACTGGCAGGAAAGCCAGTATATGAAATGATGGAATATGTAACAACAAAATGGGAAGACCAGAACGAGCCCCTCGTTTACCCGACGGTGTAAGGAGGCAAAAACAAAGTGCAATAGAGAATGGAAAAAGTACAGAAGGCAGAGAACACATGAAAATAGGGACATTAGTCGCAGAGCCAGGAACGAGTATGCACAGGTAAGGAGGGAGGCCCAACGACAGTATGAAAATAACATAGCATCGAAATTCAAGACTGACCCGAAACTATTGTATAGCCACATCAGGAGGAAGACAACAGTCAAAGACCAGGTGATCAGACTGAGGACAGAAGGTGGAGAACTCACAAGAAATGATCAGGAGGTATGTGAGGAGCTAAACAGGAGATTTAAGGAAGTTTTTACAGTAGAGACAGGAAGGGCTCTGGGAAGACAGCACAGAAGGGAACATCAAGAGGGAATATACCAACAAGTGTTGGATGACATACGAACAACCGAGGAGGAGGTGCAGAAGCTGTTAAGTGACCTTGATACCTCAAAGGCGATGGGACTGGACATCTCCCCGTGGGTCCTTAGAGAAGGAGCAGAGATGCTGTGCGTGCCTCTAACCACAATCTTCAACACATCCCTTGAAACTGGGCAACTACCTGAGAAATGGAAGACAGCAAATGTAATCCCCATATTTAAGAAAGGAAACAGAAATGAGGCACTAAACTACAGACCTGTGTCTCTGACATGTATTGTGTGCAAACTCATGGAGAAAATTATCAGGAGAGTGGTGGAACACCTGGAACCGAACAAGATTATAAATGAAAACCAGCATGAGTTCATGGAAGGCAAATCCTGTGTCACAAACCTTCTGGAGTTTTATGACAAGGTAACAGAAGTAAGACACGAGAGAGAGGGGTGGGTTGACTGCATTTTCCTAGACTGCAGGAAGGCCTTTGACACAGTTCCCCACAAGAGATTAATGCAGAAGCTGGAGGATCAGGCGCATGTAACAGGAAGGGCACTGCAATGGATCAGGGAATACCTGACAGGGAGGCAGCAACGAGTCATGGTACGTGAAGAGGTATCACAGGAAGTATTTCTTCAGTCAGAGTCGTCAGGAAGTGGAATAGCCTAGAAAGTGAAGTAGTAGAGGCAGGAACCATACATAGTTTTAAGACGAGGTATGACAAAGCTCAGGAAGCAGAGAGGGAGAGGACCTAGTAGCGACCAGTGAAGAGGCAGGGCCTGGAGCTGAGTCTCGACCCCTGCAACCACAATTAGGTGAGTACAATTAGGTGAGTACACACACACACACACATACACACACACACACACACACACACACACACACACACACACACACACACTCACACACGCACACTCACACACACACATACACACACACATACACACACACACACACACCGACCCACTCACACACACACACACATACACAAACATTCAGCCAAATGCAAAGTCATGAAGATTGGGGAGGGGCAAAGAAGACCGCAGACAGAGTTTAGGCTAGGTGGACAAAGACTACAGACCTCACTCAGGGAGAAAGACCTTGGGGTGACCATAACACCGAGCACATCACCGGAGGCACACATCAACCAAATAACCGCTGCAGCATACGGGCGCCTGGCAAACCTGAGAATAGCGTTCGGATACCTTAATAAGGAATCGTTCAAGACACTGTACACTGTGTATGTTAGGCCCATACTGGAGTATGCAGCACCAGTCTGGAACCCACACCTGGTCAAGCACGTCAAGAAGTTAGAGAAAGTACAAAGGTTTGCAACAAGGCTAGTCCCAGAGCTCAAGGGAATGTCGTACGAGGAAAGGTTAAGGGAAATCGGACTGACGACACTGGAGGACAGAAGGGTCAGGGGAGACATGATAACGACATACAAGATACTGCGGGGAATAGACAAGGTGGACAGAGATAGGATGTTCCAGAGAGGGGACACAGGGACAAGGGGTCACAACTGGAAGCTGAAGACTCAGACGAGTCACAGGGACGTTAGGAAGTATTTCTTCAGTCATAGAGTTGTTAGCAAGTGGAATACCCTAGCAAGTGAAGTAGTGGAGGCAGGAACCATACATAGTTTTAAG